>NC_056451.1:4698061-5000561 GCF_018296145.1 Oncorhynchus tshawytscha
GTCACTCCTGTCTTCAGGAACCATTTGGTTAGAATGCAGACCTAATCTGCCTTGTCTTTCCCTCTAATTATCAGCTGTGTAAGAAAACCACGTCTCTTTCTCCTCACATTGGGTCTCTTTTGTCTTTCGATTTTGCTCCTCTGTTTTTTGTTCTCTCCACTGTCTTTTGATTTCACCGGATTGAAGAAGAGCAGCCCTGATTGTCTCGCCCGAGGTAAGATTTCATAGGTATACATATCAAAGTCTATAAATAGATAAGAGCTTATGAAAAGGGAAAGTGAGAGGTGTGTGTGTGTGTGTGTGTGTGTGCGTGTGTGCGTGTGTGTGTGCGCGTGCGTGTGTGTGTGTAGGAAGAGAGAGGCTTTCCCTCTTGCATACATAGAGAGAAAGCAACCTCCATCAAAACAAAAGGGATTATGGCATTTCAAGGGTGTTGTGTTGTGTTTGACTTATTTATTAGCATAGCTCATGGGCCTGTGTTGTACCTGTTCTGAATGTCAATACCAGGGAAGGAACACGCTGCAATGAAAGATAAGTAAGAGGAACAATGAAACTACATTCAGACTTGGATAAGGTGTTCTACTGAATCCTCTCTCACGACATCAAATAACTGCTGACGTGGTCGTGCTGAAAATGTGAGGCTTGTTGCCAGGTATATCCGAGGCCTCCTGCGGTGCATGTACTGTAGTATATAGTGGCACTATCAGGATGACTTTGTATGGTACACTGGGGGCGTTTATCAACGAGAATTACAATCCAGGTCCTATTCCAAAGCCTGGTACAACACATTCACAGTGAGTGAACTGTCAAAACAATGATGACAGTGTGCCCAGCCTAACATGCTGACCAGACCGCACACGAGCGGTCATTGATGCGCCATTGATTTTGTCCCCCCACACCAGATGCGATCAGGACATGCAAGTTGAAATATCAAAACGAACTCTGAACCAATTATATTAATTTGGGGACAGGTTGAAAAGCATTAAACATTTATGCCAATTTAGCTAGCTAGCTTGCAGTTGCTAGGTCATTTTTCCTGGGATATAAACATGGGATTGTTATTTTTTCCTGAAATGCACAAGGTCCTCTACTCTGACAATGAATCCACAGGCAAAAGGGTAAACATTTATTTTCTAGTAATCTCTCCTCTTTCAGGTGTCTTCTTCTTCTTTGGACATAATATGGCGGTTGCCACCAACTTTAAAAGCTGCATTACCACAACTGACTGGAGTGTGGACCTCAGTCCCTCTTTCAATGCAATGATAGAATAACATGTATGTGTACATTTATTTTGCATCGCTCGCGCACGCGACGTGTCCGGTCTGGTCAGCATGTAAGAAGAAAACCGAGAAGAATTGTCAATGATTAAAGACAGAGGGGATTTGAATAAAGTAATTATCTCAGAGACAGAGGAGGTGCCGTGTGTACTTTGTCCGTGATGCACGTGCTGTGATCCAGGGAGAACCGACGCAATCACACTCATGCCTACTCTATCTGTGAGTAGATCCAATCAGCGTATACATACAGTCGTGTACAAGGCCAGTGTACCTTATCATTATTGTTTCCTATTTGAAAAAGTCAGCTTAAAAAAAACATATTCCAATTCTGAGATACACTATATCACTGCTATTCAACTGCTATTCAACACAGCAACTTGAACTTTAGGTTAACCAATTGTTTTTTTCTTCTCCTTTTTCTGTAATTTTTTGGGGATTTCCACATTCCTAATTACACTTTCATTCATCAATGTTGATTAATAGGCCCTGTGGCACGCTTGCCTCATTTTACTCTCAATTAAGTTGCTTGATGCATGTTCTCATCAGGCAAGATGCACTGGCCTGGTTTACTTGAGGCGCTATTAGTGGACACTGTAATTAGTGTCCCCACCACACAGACCTGCCTCCACCTCCTCTCCTTCCTCCCCAGCCCTGGCCTCTTTTAAAGTCTCCAAAATAATGAAGATAACCAAATAAATGAAGGAGGAGAAGGAAGAACGGACATTAATCATCTTACATCTTGGATTTTTCTCTTTGATTTATGGCGTGTAAAAAAAATCAAGACCTACCCAATGTCTTGACAGACCTCTATTGTGTGGTGATGGTACAACCACTCCAGCTCCTCCCCGCGCTTCCTTATCAGCCCCAGATATGTGTCGTTATCGCATTTCACACTCAAAAGAGAAAAGACATCCCGATATATTTGCCTAGCTAAATGTGGGGCTTTATCAAAAATATCAGTCTAAGTTGCCGGCATTAGCCTCGTTGCTCTTTGAGGAGACACTTTAAAGCGGGCTGATTTCACGCTTGTTGCTGTCGTTGATACCAGGCTCCAGCATATCATTGGAGCCTCTCTCTCTCTCTCTCTCTCTCTCTCTCTCTCTCACTCTCTCTCTCTCTCTCTCTCTCGCTCTCTCTCTCTCGCTCTCTCTCTCTCTCGCTCTCTCTCTCTCTCTCTCTCTCTCTCGCTCTCTCTCTCGCTCTCTCTCTCTCTCTCGCTCTCTCTCTCTCGCTCTCTCGCTCTCTCGCTCTCTCTCTCTCGTTCTCTCTCTCGCTCTCTCTCTCTCTCTCTGAGGTTTACCAGAGTGCATCCCCGACACGGACTCCATCCCTCCGTACACTTCACAAGGAGTCTCAGAGGAGGGCTCTGGGGTCCAGAGCAAAGACACTCATGCCTCAGAGAGAAAGGGAAAAGTGGATAGTGTAATAAAGTAAGAAGAGGCAGAAGACAGAAAGAAAGAAAGCAGCCACGAACAGTCTTTGTGCCTCTTGTATGCGAGAGGGAGACGGAGAGCGAGCTGCAGCCATGTCTGGTCCACATGTCTGCGTGGAGGACTCCCATGGGCCTCTGCGCAGAGCTTGTAAATGCTAATTGGTCCTGTTAGGGTCAGCAATTAGCCGGCTGCTATTGAGGGATCGTGACAGCTCAGCCTTTCATAGGGCTGTCATTCTTTTAAGGCAGGGGGAGAGAGAAAAAGAATAGACTAGCAACAGTACAGAGCAGAAAAGCCTGATGCTGCTCAAGCCAACAGACAATGAAGAGGAGGAGGTGTACTCTACAGTAGGCCTTTCTCCCAGAATGCAATGCACTGATGAGCGCCCGGGGTGTGTGACAGGAGAAGTGTGTGTGTGTGTGTGTGTGTGTGTGTGTGTGTGTGTGTATATGTGTGTGTGAGAGGCAACATGGATCCCACAGTTCAGTCAAAGCTGAGATGACTGACTAGGTCTAATGGCGGTGTGGCAAATGATGCAACTCTCTCCTGGTAGAAGTAGTATGGCTCAATCAGTGCTTTGTTTCACACTGAACTCTGTGAAATGGTATGAAATATACCAGAAAACTCTCCCTAAGTGGTGCATGATTAAGTGCATTGTTGAATGGGGCTCTGTATGTTGTATTAGAGAATGTGTTGGTGTGTTTTCTTGTGCAGTGTGACATACACATACGTCTCTCTGTCTCTAGGCTATGTATATGTGTGTGCGTGCAATTCTGTGTGCTTTCTGACACGTCTGTCTCCAGGCCGTGTGTGTGTGTGTGTGTGTGTGTGTGTGTGTGTGTGTGTGTGTGTGTGTGTGTGTGTGTGTGTGTGTGTGTGTGTGTGTGTGTGTGTGTGTGTGTGTGTGTGTGTGTGTGTGTGTGTGTGTGTGTGTGTGTGTGTGTGTGTGTGTGTGTGTGTGTGAGTGAGTTTGTGTCTGTGTGATTTCTGACACACACGTCTGTCTGTCTCCAGGCTGTGTGTATGTATGTGTGTCAGGTGTGAAGACGATGCGGTGCTTAGACATCCGGCACAGGTGCACTGAGCTGTCAGGTGTCAACGACAGGCAACAGCAGCCCCGTCACCATGACTACCTGCACAGATGTTGACGAGGCTCTCTAATTAATGTAACTCCAGGTCATTAGGAGATTTACCCCACACAACCACAGCTGTCTATTAGCATAAGCCCTTTCCAAGGGGTTTCTATATCATAAGGTTTAGTTTAGTCTATTGGAGGTTAGGTGGCGTTTCACTGAACCATGGGCCCCTGTGCAACCCAGACTAGCGCTGCATTTCTTAACCCTTAAAATGCAATATTCATAGAAATAGAATGAATAGATTGATATCAGTTGTACTGAACAGCATTTAACTAAATGAATAGCTACAATTCAGAATGAACTGTTATTAACGGGTATACTGTGCATACAACACAATAACCAGGCAAAAGGGATTGGACCATTTTGTTCCTGAAGCCCATTCTGTCACGACTCAGAGAGAGAGTTGTGAACGAGAGTGTCTCAACACAGCGAGCCCTTATGGTCATGGTGGTGCAGCGTGGTTGACTGGTTGACTAGCCTCTGATAACAAGCCCAAGGGAGAGCCACTGTGTGTCCTATTACCAGGGAGGCCATAGTTCTCAACCAGTCCATTCACTCTACACTGACAGAGGAGAGAAACAGGAGGATGAGAAAGAGAGAAATTAAACGAAGAGGGGGAGGAATGGAGAAGAAGGTAAAGAGATGGAAGAAAATGGAAGAGAATTGCCCTGTAGTTGTCGTAGCAACAAGGACTTATTTTGGCTCTTTTAATTAGGTAAAGGCTGTGGTGTTTGTGCGTGCATACATGCGTGTGTGTGTGTGTGTGTGTGTGTGTGTGTGTGTGTGTGTGTGTGTGTGTGTGTGTGTGTGTGTGTGTGTGTGTGTGTGTGTGTGTGTGTGTGTGTGTGTGTGTGTGTGTGTGTGTGTGTGTGTGTGTGTGTGTGTGTGTGTGTGTGTGTGTGTGCATGTGCACCTCTGACTGATGCGTGGGGAGTTGTGAGAGTTAGCGACAGACAGGTGAGACATGGTGACAGGTTGGCAGAGGGGCAAGTCAGGATTATAACTACCCATCCCTGGAACTAGGGAGCTGTGTCAGTCTACCAACCACTAGAGTGGAAACAAAGAGAAACACTAAGAGAAGGTGATTCCAGTAGGAGCAGTATTGCAGTTTAGTTCAGGTGTCTAGCTATTTTTTTTTACCGAAACTGGGAGAAAAGACAAGCTAGAAATGTAGATAGTGGTGCTGAATGACACCGAATGACACTGAAAGCTGGTGAGGCGAGACTTCAGAGATATTTTGGGTTTATTATTCAAGCATCCGATGTAAAACAACAAAGGATTATTGGTTCAATTACAATACAAGCCTTTATTTGCAATGTTAAAATCAGGGTTGTCTTCAACACGAATTGAAGGCAGTCAATTTGCGAAGCGCTTTGAATTCAACAATGGAAAAGCGTTTGAAATAAATAGCTTCTAATTCTTACTGAGAATTCATTGAAAATATATGTCATTTTTAAAACGACTGTATTGGACTTTCAGTTCCTCCTGAATGAACTGCCTTCATTTTCAACCCTGGTTTAAATGCCCTTCAAAAAATGTAAATGATCAGATATGATATCCAAGTAGAGGGAGAGTGCAGACCGAATGCATGAATGATCAATCTATGTTGTCCACTTCCACCATCATTAATTATTACGTCTCCATTGCCCAACGTCCATTCTTCACATTCACGTTGCATTGGAGTTAACCAGAGGCATTCCCTCCATCCTAAGAAAGGCAGCAACTTCACAACAGTTTCATCTTTCACATGGACCAAGGGAAAATGTAGCAAAGTTGAAAAGCATTTTTTTCCACAGCTCCCTCTGAGAATAAACATCAATAAACATTACTTAAAACCCTTACAACACAACCCCTCAGGGTTCGATTTAATTTAACTCATGGAGAACGCCTAAAGTGGTACTGTTCTACACCAAATTACATACTCTGAAACTTTGAGGAGGCAGATATTTTCTCCCCTTGAGAGATAAAACGAATTAGCCCGACTTAGACTGTTTTATACGGAAAAAGACCAACGCAAGGGCAGTATTTCTTGTTTTACAGTTCAAGTAGACATGTGACCCATGGTAGGTAGAGACGCAGACTCTCAGACCATAAGGAAGTTAATGCTATTAAGAAGATGGACATGCAAGTTAGGTTGCAATTACAGAGGAAATGGATAACACAATTTCGCAGTTTAGACGTATAACTGGTAGCCAGTTTCAATATTTCTGCCCTGTTCTGTTCACGTCTTTGAGATGCCTGCAGACTTTCAACACACACCGATCCTAATCAACACCCTTCACATTTCACAACATACTTAAAGATGAAGAACAGTAGGATATAGGCCTACTGATATAAAGACGGTACAAAGGATCATTTAATTACTCTTTCGACTTACTATGTAAATACAACCCTGTCTCATTTTGGGACAAAATTGCAACATTTAATTCTCTGACTGAGTGACTTGCTTCCAATGATGTATATAAACCCTGGATTGCTGATGCTACAGTATGTATTGGCCAATGAGAGGCTTTGAAGCCACCGGTCCTCCATTGGAGTGAATAGAATTCTACAGTATTTCAATGACAAAATGATATCTATTTAATTACATGTATGTAGTGGGGAAAGTAACATTAGTCATCACAAAATATATACTTTAAGGAAAACATTCATATATATTTACATTTTTTATTTTTAGCTCACATAATATAATTTAAAGTACGCATTAAGTTGTCTATAATAGAATACAAGTGGCAAAAACGAATGTAGACATTAATACATGCATTTCTATAGCTTCCCAAATATTTTTTACAACGGTGGGGAGTGCCAAGATGGCGGCACAGTGGCTTCAACACAGCGCCCCCTGTTAGTCATCTAGTATACTGTATATATCAATTACTGTTTGCTTCCAGGTGGGCAGGTTAATGGTCGGTGACTGTGATTAGTTTTGCCTTGCCTGCTGGGGGGCACTGAGGGACAAAGTTGGTGGCTGATTCACTACTCTACGACCTCTGATTAGTGGCATTCCATTGATCTTAGAATAAGACATTCATGTCCCAGTCATTTCCATGTCTGCTGAAATTACATTGTAAATAAACTACGGTGAAAATAAACTACTGTTATACAATGTGTCGTCTAATATTTAGCCGAGGACTGGTCTCCAACACAGTGTTAATTGAAAAACAACATGGTCTCATTAGAATATGTCAAATTAGTGATATTTAACCTGTTGTAGTCACCTTAACTGGCATACAGGTTATATGTCAAGAGTAAGGACATATTACTTCAATGTCTAGTCAATAAAAGCAAGTAATCGTGTATTGTGAAAAGCAAAGAAGCACACATTGTCACATGAGCAATGTAGTTGTAGAAGGCTGCCCTCACACATCTATGCTGAGCTCCATGTCATGTTTCTAAATGGTCAAAGAGGTTTTGAAATACTATAAATATGTCACTGGGAGAATACATCCTGACATTTCATTAATCAAGGCTTTCCCAGTACTGTTCACCTGTGGGAAGACTGCCACTGAGAGATAAGGAAGTCACAATAAATTCCTGGTTGTCAAATCCATCATGACTATCATCTGCTATTGCCAGTTAGGCCCAATCTTAGCAGTGTGGTCATTTTTATGGTTTTCGTCAAGGAAGCCTCGAGTGTCGTCGCCGGTGCGAATTCTAAGGCTGACAGAGAAAATCTGACGGCAATGGAATGGTATGTAAACATTGTGGCAGCAGAGCTTTTGACATCAACTGTATGCCTAAGACAAGGTATGTAAACTGAACAAAATGATAAACGTAACATGTAAAGTGTAGGTCCCATTGTTTCATGAGCTGAAATAAAAGAACCACAACAAGCTTATTTCTCTCAGGTCTTGTGCACAAATGTATTTACATCCAAATCAAAATCAAATCAAATTTATTTATATAGCCCTTCGTACATCAGCTGATATCTCAAAGTGCTGTACAGAAACCCAGCCTAAAACCCCCAAAGAGCAAGCAATGCAGGTGTAGAAGCATGGTGGCTAGGAAAAACTCCCTAGAAAGGCCAAAACCTAGGAAGAAACCTAGAGAGGAACCAGGCTATGTGGGGTGGCTAGTCCTCTTCTGGCTGTGCCGGGTGGAGATTATAACAGAACATGGCCAAGATGTTCAAATGTTCATAAATGACCAGCATGGTCGAATAATAATAAGGCAGAACAGTTGAAACTGGAGCAGCAGCACGGCCAGGTGGACTGGGGACAGCAAGGAGTCATCATGTCAGGTAGTCCTGGGGCATGGTCCTAGGGCTCAGGATCTCCGAGAGAGAGAGAGAGAGAAAGAGAGAATTAGAGAACGCACACTTAGATTCACACAGGACACCGAATAGGACAGGAGAGGTACTCCAGATATAACAAACTGACCCTAGCCCCCCGACACATTAACTACTGAAGCATAAATACTGGAGGCTGAGATAAGAGGGGTCAGGAGACACTGTGGCCCCATCCGAGGACACCCCCAGACAGGGCCAAAACATCCCTGTTAGTGAGCCTTTCTCCCTTGCCAAGATAATACATCCACCTGACAGGTTTGGCATATCAAGAAACTGATTAACCAGCATGATCATTACACAGCTGCACCTTGTGCTGGGGACAATAAAAGGCCACTCTAAAATGTGCAGCTCTGTCACACAACACAACCATGTAACCACGCCAGCCCAGGACCTCCACATCCGGCTTCTTCACTTGGGGGATCGTCCGAGACCAGCCACCCAGACAGCTGATGTTTTCTGTCAGAAATCGTCTCAGGCAAGCTCATCTGTGTGCTCATCGTCCTCACCAGGGTCTTGGCCTAATGGTAGTTTGTTGTCATGGTAGTTTGTTGTCACCCGACTTCAGAGGGCATATGCTCACCTTCGATGGCCACTGGCAAGCTGGAGAATTGTGCTCTTCACGGCTGAATCCCGGTTTCAACTGTACCGGGCAGATGGCAGACAGCATGTATTGCGTCGAGTGGGCGAGCGGTTTGCTGATGTCAACGTTGTGAACAGAGGGCCCCATGGTGGTGGAGGAGTTATGGTATGGGCAGGCATAAGTTACGGACAACGAACACAATTAACTTTTGTCGATGTCAATTTGAATGCACAGAGATACCGTGACGAGATCCTGAGGCCCATTGTCGTGCCATTCATCCACCACCATCACTTCATGTTTCACCATGATAATGCACAGACCCATGTCGCAAGGATCTGTACACAATTCCTGAAAGCTGAAAATGTCCCAGCTCTCCCATGTCGCAAGGATCTGTACACAATTCCCGAAAGCTGAAAATGTCCCAGCTCTTCCATGGCCTGGATACTCATCAGACATGTCACTCATTGAGCTGGCTTGGGATGCTCTGGATCAACATGTACGACAGCGTGTTCCAGTTCCCGCCAATATCCAGCAACTCCGCACAGCCATTGAAGAGGAATGGAACAACATTCCACAGGCCACAATCAACAGCCTGATCAACTCTATGCGAAAGAGATGTGTCGCGCTGCATGAGGTAAATGGTGGTCACACCAGATACTGACTGGTTTTCTGAAGTATTCATCCCCCTTGCCATTTTTTCCTATTTGTTGCATTACAACCTGTCATTTAAATGAATTTTTATTTGGATTCCATGTAATGGACATACACAAAATAGTCCAAATTGGTGAACTGAAATGAAGAAAAATAACTTGTTTCAAAAAATTCAAACAATAAAAAATCTGAAAAGTTGTGCGTGCATATGTATTCACCCCCTTTGCTATGGAGTCCCTAAATTATATATGGTGCAACCAATTACCTTCAGAAGTCACATAATTAGTTAAATAAAGTCCGCCTCTGTGCAATCTAACTGTCACATGATCTGTCACATGATCTGAGTATACATTCACCTGTTCTGAAAGGCCCCAGGGTCTGCAACACCACTAAGCAAGGGGAACCACCAAGCAAGCGGCACCATGTAGACCAAGGAGCTCTCCAAACAAGTCAGGGACAAAGTTATGGAGAAGAACAGATCAGGGTTGGGTTATAAAAAAATATCCAAAACTTTGAACATCCCACAGAGCACCATAAAATCCATTATTAAAAAATTGATTGAAAGAATATGGCACCACAACAAACCTGCCAAGAGAGGGCCTCCCACCAAAACTCATGGACCAGGCAAGGAGGGTATTAATCAAAGGCAACAAAGAGACCAAAGATAACCCTGAAGGAGCTGCAAAGCTCCACAGTGGTGATTGGAGTATCTGTCCATAGGCCGTACACTCCACAGCCGTGCACTCCACAGAGCTGGGCTTTACGGAAGAGTGGCCAGAAAAAAGCCATTGCTTAAAGAACAAAATAAGCAAACACGTTTGGTGTTCGCCAAGAGGCATTTGGGAGACTCCCAAAACATGGTACTCTGGACTAAATTGGAGCTTTTTGGCCATCAAGGAAAATACTATGTCTGGAACAAACCCAACACCTCCCATCACCTGAGAACACCATCCACAGTGAAGCATGGTGGTGGCAGCAACATGCTGTGGGATGTTTTTCATCGGCAGGGACTGGGGAAACTCATCAGAATTGAAGGAATGACGGATGGCGCTAAATACAGGGAAATTCTTAAGGGAAACCTGTTTCAGTCTTCCAGAGATTTGAGACTGGGACGGAGGTTCACCTTCCAGCAGGACAATGAGGCTAAAGCATATTGCTAAAGCAACACTCGAGTGGATTAAGGGGAAACATTTAAATGTCTTGGAATGGCCTAGTCAAAGCCCAGACCTCAATCCAATTGAGGATCTGTGGTATGACTTAAAGATTGCTGTAAACCAGCGGAACCCATCCAACTTGAAGGAGCTGGAGCAGTTTTGCCTTGAAGAATGGGCAAAAATCTCAGTGGCTAGATGTGCCAAGCTTATAGAGACATACCCCAAGAGACTTGCAGCTGTAATTTCTGCAAAAGGTGGCTCTGCAAAGTATTGACTTTGGGGGGGTGAATAGTTATGCACGCTCAAGTTTTCTGTTTTTTTTGTCTTATTTCTTGTTTGTTTCACACAAAAAAAACATTTAGCATCTTCAAAGTGGCAGGCATGTTGTGTAAATCAAGTGATACAAACCCCCCAAAAAATACATTTTAATTCCAGGTAGTAAGGCAACAAAATGCCAAGGGTGGTGAATACTTTCGCAAGCCACTGTGTCTGTATTCCCAATCATGTGAAATCCATATGTTAGGGCCTAATTCATCTTTTTAAAATTGATGGATTTTCTTACATGAACTGTAACTTTGTTGCTAGTTGGGTTCATATTTCTGTTCATTTCTGCGTAAAAACAACATATGTGACAACAATAAAACAAAACAAAATACCACGGTTCACAAAAAAAAATGGACGACTGAAAGACATGCAGACAACTACAGACTCTGTGATTGGCTTATGAGTAGCAATAAGCAATTTTGGATCACTGATGACTCTGATTGGCTTTAGATCTGAGCAGCTGATTGGCGTTTGATTTGCTCATAGGCGTAACACCTGTCCTCCCCAGCCTGCCTTCCCAGATGCCCCGGAGACGTGATGAACAAGCGGCGCTGGCCGCAGCCCAAAAGGCTCGCTATCTGATACGCTTCCCACATCCCAGCACAGCCATAAGGACAACGAAACGAAATACAGTATGTCACACACACTCAACCATGTACGAGCGCACACGCACAGACATTTGCAGGCAGGCGTGCACACACACAAACATGCATACAGTATATAGACACACGCACACGCATAATAACAAACACACAGGGGCAGGAGGAGGGCAGCATTTTTGAGGGGGCCCTACTAGGGTGGCATATCGGCCAAGACTGGGCCTGCACACGCACCCACACGCACCGGGCCCCCCTCCACACACGCACACAGAGAGAGAAGGAGAGCAAGGATGAGAATCAAATCCCTCTGCTCACTCCCCCTTCTTAATTTACTGCCCCAGCCACTCCACCAGAGAGAGATGAGGGGCTGAGGGACAAAAACAACTAATTTAATTTTAATTTTTTAAAATTGTACCTTTATTTTACTAGGCAAGTCAGTTAACAACAAATTCTTATTTTCAATGACGGCCTAGGAACAGTGGGTTAACTGCCTGTTCAGGGGCAGAACGACAGATTTGTACCTTGTCAGCTCGGAGATTCAAACTTGCAACCTTTTCGGTTACTAGTCCAATGCTCTAACCACTAGGCTACCCTGCCGGAAGTACAATATATTGTACTGTATAGTCTAGCCCTGTTCCTACTGGTAGTTACTTTGTTTTGTAACTGCTTCAGTTGAGATTCTAGCGACTGCCATTGACTTACTCAGCTTAACTAGGATACTAACTACATGTCCTATAACTTGATTCATAACGGTTAAGCAACGCTATTTTCTAAGTGTACATTTTTGCCATGACATGATTTTAGTCACGTTATGTGAGCAGCTTGACTGGCAGGCCTGGTGTGTCTAATAGAAAGCTGAAAGGGACGTGATAATGGCACCCTGGACTTACTACAGACAAGGCCTCAGAAACAGCACCAAATACACCCCCAAGTTCACACACACACACACACACACACACACACACACACACACACACACACACACACACACACACACACACACACACACACAGTTAATTTCATAAAAAGAGGGAAACGTTCAAAAAGTTATCCTTTTTAGATTCAACTATACTACATATATACACATATCGTAAGCACACTGTCTTGCAATGCCATAAAGGTCTACAGTAGCCTCAACAGCACTCTCTAGGGTAGGACCATGGTGTAGCCGGAGGACAGCTATTTTCCGTCCTCCTCTGGGTACTAAATGCTCTTGTGGCTGAATGGAAGCAAGTCCCCGCAGCAATGTTCCAACAACTAGTGCAAAGCCTTCCCAGAAGAGTGGAGGCTGTTATAGCAGCAAAGGGGGATCAACTCCATATTAATGCCCATGATTTTGGAATGAGATGTTCGACGAGCAGGTGTCCACATACGGTTGGTCATGCAGTGTAGTTTGCTTTGCTTCCACTTTCACGGGAATACGAACATGAAATACTTTGTAATCCACGGCGAAGGTTATGATGCTGAAACGTGGCAGAGTTTAAAAATCTTAAATACTTCCTTGGAATTTGCTTGAACTCTGGGGTATGTGCCACTATGGTCCACCCTCCGCTGTCTGTCTGTCTGTTTATCTCTCTCTCTCTCTCTCCCTACGTAATCTGCAGAACAATCACACATCCCAGCTCCTCTCCACCTCTCTGTATCGATCTCCCATCCAATCTAAATGACCCCGTTAACCATGCCCCCCCAAATCTCACCGCTTTGAACCCCAGTTAGCAGTTCCACTACCCCCTACCTCACCCCCTCCCATTCACTTGAAAATGTCCTAGTGTGAAATAACTCACATCACTGCAAGAGCAATGAGGTCATTAAGACGTGACGCCCTCTTGAAACAACGCTTTTCTCCCTTTCTCCTCTCACTGTCTTTGTGGGTTTTTTTTTTCATGTTGTTGTTTTTTTCTTCAGGGTTAAGGTGTGTTTCCCCCCTCCTTTCTCCCTCAGAGGAAGAATAGGGGGGGCACATCTATAACATGACACCTTTGTACAGTAACATCCCATAGTGTTGTAATGGCTTCTCAACGAACAATTATCAGTAACAAAGAATACCCTACTAGATATAACAGCTTATTATCTATGCATGTACAGCATAGGAGTTAACTCATTGGAAGTGTTACCCAATTCTCTTTTACTAGGGCTTGTTCTACCTTCAGAAAACCCACGGTGGGTGCAAAATATCTCAATGTCAGCAGAGGTAGAGAATAAGCCTCCACATATGGATGATGCTGTCGTGGTTTTCAATAGCCATCATTCTCAGTGATGTTTAAATCTAACCCCCATCTGATATGACTGCAGTCTGTTGGGGTTGTCACAGTTGCAGTACAGTAGCTGGAAGACATATGAGGTTTTGATCTTTTTATTACATAGCTGCAGGTTCAAGCTTCATCGCTAACTCGCCTCGCATTTCCCCCCCATCTACTAACCAGGAGTCATTCTGAAGCATGTTCTTATTAAGCGGCTCCTGTGTTCTTGTGGTTGAATATTTTCACGTTCAGAAACCCAAGGACACGGCCAGGAAGCCCACGGGCGATAGCTGCAGCATGTTTCCCCCCCCACCCTTCGACCTTGTTAGGCGCAGTGTAACTTTCATTAAAGAACGGGATTTAGTGCACTTGAAAAGACAGATGAAAGAGTTAGAGGCTAATTATCGGGAAATTGAAAAAAAGATAGATGTACTGCAGCGACTACAATTAGTGAAGCATGAAATATCAAAGACTTATCAAGAGCAAGTGAAAGGCTGCACAATTAAGGCATCTCCAGCAGCTTGTGTGAAATGAGAGAGAAGTGAGAGTGAAGGAGGATACAAATGCATTGTAGAGGTAGATAGAGGTCCCTTTTTACATCTCTGAGTTTAGTAAGCAGGCATACAACGTTAAATCACACTCTCTGGTGAGGTTCACCTTCCATGGCAGAGCTCTACCAATGTCCCGCTGTCCTTTCCTCCCTCCCTACAGTTCTCTCTCTCTCTCTCTTTCTCTCTCTCTCCTGCACTCTCTCTCTCTCTCTCCCTCCATCTCTCTCTCTCTCCCACACTCTCTCTCTCTTCCTCCATCTCTCTCTCTCCCTCTCTCTCTCTCTCTCAATTCAATTCACGTCAAAGGGCTTTATCGGTATGGGAAACATGTTAGTAGAATGAATAAAATCAACAAAAGTGAAATAACAATCAGAAATGAACAGTCTCTCACTCCCCCTCCCATTCCCCCTACTCTCCCCCTCCCCCTCCCCCTTTTTCTACTGTAGGGTGTGTAATCTCCTAACCTCCTCTTTGACAGGCATCTCCTGCACGCTTCATCGCTTTACAAATTTGCACTGATCGGCAATCGCAGGTCACAATCGCTCACAAATAGGTCCGTTTGGGGGCACTGTGTGCGTGGGCGTGCGTGTGTACGTGTGCGTGTGTATCTGTGCGTGTGTACGTGTGTGTGTGTACGTGTGCGTGTGTGCATGACGCGTGTAAGCATGCGTGTGTCGTCAGCAAGGTTAACTAAAATTGAAACTAATCATGAAAAAACTATTTAGTAAACTGAAATAAAAGAATTAACAAACCCGATTGAAAAACAAAAACTATACTGAAACTATTATCTTTGATTCCAAAACTGACAGAACTAAAATGAAAACCTAAACATTGGGTTTCCAAGCTTTTTGTCACAGCTCTTGACGGAATGAGTGGACCAAAGCGCAGCGTGGTAAGTGTTCATGATAACTGTATTACTCAAACACTAACAAAATAACAAAGAGGGGAAACCAAAACAGTCCTGTCAGGTGCAGACACTAAACAGAAAACAACTACCCACAAAACCCAAAAGGAAAAGGACAACTTATATATGATCCCCAATCAGAGACAACGATAGACAACTGCCTCTGATTGGGAACCACACCAACATAGAAATAAAGAAACTAGAATGCCCACCCTAGTCACACCCTAACCAAAATAGAGACTAAAAACCTCTCTATGGCCAGGGCGTGACACTTTTGGGGGGTTTACTGAATCTGGAGAGTTAAATGCAGCCAGGAGATGGCACTGTTTAAAATAGGCCTAGCTTGTGCATTACTTTAAATATCTATCACTAACTAACAGGGGGAAAAACATATAGGACGCTAACATTCTTCTTACGTGTACTACTAAAGTTAAAACGCATTGGATTGGTGTAAACATGGACGAGAGAGAGTTTCTTCCACCGTATCTTTTGTATCAGAGCTATTCCATTTCAATCCAAGTCACATTAAGGTTGAGTTTATCATTTAACCTAACTTAACCTATGACCTGACACATGACCAATGCCACCCAATGGGCCAGGGCTCCAGTCTAGAAGCACGGTTTTGACTGCTCCTACAGTTTTGCTTCGGTACTGCAGTATAGCTGACGCCGGCACAGAAACACCATTTTCATATGGAGATGTCAGATTTGAAAATGGCTAATACTGTAAGACACTTTAGTCATACATTTTGTCCACAAAAATCCACCGAATTATTAAAATAGTTCTCTTGAAGCCGATTCTTTTCCATCACTCACAGCTGAAGAATAACATTTTTTTATGTTCATCCAATGTGTGCCATGGTTTGTGACGCAGTGACGACATCACTGCTCGCGCGGCTCCCTATGCGCACTGAGTGCTAGTGCATGATGTTGGTCCGTATAAACCCGGATCCAACCCGGATATAGACGATTCATGAATCGGCGCTTGTGAAAGTGAGTAGATTACCTTGAAAACAACGGTAGGACATTTTAGAGACGCAGTCTCCAGTTCTTATTATTTTTCAGTGGTGCCACCCAGTTGCAAGAAGCAACAAATCACCCCCCCAAAAAAAAAAAAAAAAAAACAATACAACATGAATTGTTCCTAGCCTCCAATGCATGCTTTCTCTCCCTGACACTAAAACTATAACTGGAACTGAATGATACTAAATGAAAATATACATCTTTTTATACAACTAAAACTAAACAAAAACTAGCAAATCAAGTCTGAAAACGAACCGAATAGAAATAAAAACAAATAGAAACACACAAAACTATAATAACCTTGGTCGTCAGTGTGTCCTTTTTTCTGTGCCTGCACAGGCGTTTTCCACTGTTCCCCACCATAATGTTTTCATGGAAATAACATCAGAAATCAATGAGGGGAAAAACATTCCAAAATGATAACAATAGGTTTCCAGTATTGATCAGAGCCTCAGAGCCTCTCCCTTTGCTTCTTTAAGCGTGAAGTGACTATTCAATATGTGAGAGATGCTTCGGGGTCTGTACTCTCTCCAGACAGGCTTTACATAAACTGAATGACAGCGGCCTAGCCAAATCTACCATCTGGCTCATTTTTACACTCTTCTGTCCCTTTCTCTATCCTCTCTCCCTCTCGCTTTCTCCTCCACTCTCACCACTCGTTCCCCATTTCTCTTCATCTTTTACTAATCTAGCATCAACATGCTGTCATTCTGGGGTTGTTTGCAAAACAACTGCTCGCTGGTGAAATAAACGATAGCAGTGGAAAGAAGAGCGGTTGTGTTTGCGGCACCATTCGTAACGAGAGCTCTTCGGGGAACAGCGTAGTCTTTAGTGAGAGGACCTGCGTGGTGTTTATTATACCCTCCTTGGGACTGCTATGTAGGGCACGTGTGAAGCAGTGAGGGTGGAGGGTTAGGGGGCGCTCTAACACACACACACACACACACACATGCACACACACACAGAGGAGATGAGAGGGGGTGGTCTCTCCTTTGACTGTGTTGTGTTGTGCCTCGGGCTGCAGCAGCACAAGGGATGGGGGTATAAAAAAAAAAAATGCAAATGTCTCTCAGCCAATGAGATGCACATGTCTAGCAGAATGCAGGAACAGATTGGCATATGTCTTTCTTTTTCTGCAAGGGATTCTGAATGTTGTTTTTCGCTCATTATTTCGGTGGCCTTACAAGCTCGCAAAGTGGAGTGCCAGGAATGAATTACTCTCTTTGGAAAAGTTTTGAACAGTTGTAAGGGAATGTAAAAATGAGAGGTACAAGAGGAATTGGTATCTATTTATTTAAATGTCCTAGGACAAATGTGTATGAATATAAACACATCTATTGTTATGATCTTTTGGAGGGAACATAATGCTAGCATGTAAATGTGTGTTAGTATGTGCGTGCATATACAGTTGAAGTTGGAAGTTTACATACACCTTAGCCAAATACATTTAAACTCAGTTTTTCACAATTCCCGACATTTAATCCTAGTAAAAATGCACTGTCATAGGTCAGTTAGGATCACCACTTTATTTTAAGAATGTGAAATGTCAGAATAATAGTAGCGAGAATGATTTATTTCAGCTTTTATTTCTTTCATCACATTCCCAGTGGGTCAGAAGTTTACATACACTCAATTAGTATTTGGTATACTTGCCTTTAAATTGTTTAACTTGGGTCAAATGTTTTGGGTAGCCTTCCACAAGCTTCCCACAAAATGTTGTGTGAATTTTGGCCCATTCCTCCTGACAGAGCTGGTGTAACCGGGTTAGATTTGTAGGCCTCCTTGCTCGCACACGGTTTTTCAGTTCTGCCCACACATTTTCTATAGGATTGAGGTCAGGGCTTTGTGATGGCCACTCCAATACCATGACTTTGTTGTCCTTAAGCCATTTTTCCACAACTTTGGAAGTATGCTTGGGGTCGTTGTCCACTTGGAAGACCCATTTAACTTCCTAACTGATGTCTTGAGATGTTGCTTCAATATATCCACATAATATTCCTTTCTCATGATGCCATCTATTTTGTGAAGTGCACCAGTTCCTCCTGCAGCAAAGCACCCCCACAACATGATGCTGCCACCCCCGTGCTTCACGGTTGGGATGGTGTTCTTCGGCTTGCAAGCCTCCCCCTTATTCCTCCAAACATAGCAATGGTCATTATGGCCAAACAGTTCTATTTTTGTTTCATCAGACCAGAGGACATTTCTCCAAAAAGTACGATCTATGTCCCCATGTGCAGTTGCAAAGCGTAGTCTGTTTTTATATGGCAGTTTTGGAGCAGTGGCTTCTTCCTTGCTGAGCGGTATAGGACTCATTTTACTGTGGATATAGATACTTTTGTACCTGTTTCCTCCAGCATCTTCACAATATCCTTTGCTGTTGTTCTGGGATTGATTTGCACTTTTCGCACCATCATCTCTAGGAGACAGAACGTGTCTCCTTCCTGAGCAGTATGACAGCTGCATGGTCCCATGGTGTTTATACTTGCATGCTATTGTTTGTTCAGATGAACGTGGTACTTTCAGGCGTTTGGAAATTGCTCCCAAGGATGAACCAGACTTGTGGTCTACAATTTGAGGTCTTAGCTGATTTCTTTTGATTTTCCCATGATGTCAAGCAAAGAGCACTGAGTTTGAAGGTAGGCCTTGAAATATATCCACAGGTACACCTCCAATTGACTCAAATGATGTCAATTAGCCTATCAGAAGCTTCTAAAGCCATGACATCATTTTCTGGAATTTTCCAAGCTGTTTAAAGGCACAGTCAACTTAGTGTTTGTAAACTTCTGACCTACTGGAATTGTGATACAGTGAATTATAAGTGAAATAATCTGTCTTTAAACACTTGTTGGAAAAATAACTTGTGTCATGCACAAAGTAGATGTCCTAACCGACTTGCCAAAACTATATTTTGTTCACAAGAAATGTGTGGAGTGGTTGAAAAACGAGTTTTAATGAGTCCAACCTAAGTGTATGTAAACTTCCGACTTCCAACTGTACATGTGTGCACGTAGAAGTGTTCTTGTGCATGTGTGTGCATGCATGCGTTTGTGCATAAATGTGCATGGTATGGGCAGTATGGAAGTGTGTGCATGTGCGTGAGTGATCTGCTTTCTTCTGTTTGAAATAGATCACCTGATTTCCATGTGAACTGACGGCTGGGACTCTGACCCTCTTCATCCATTTTGGGGCCTAAACGGAGGACGTAAAACACCACATAGCGCTGCCTGTCTATGAGTGTCAGTCAGTAAGCAACCCGCCCGGAGAGGGCCACGATAAACATGTCGGAGGAGGCTGGTGGGAGGAGCTACAGGAGGACCGGCTCGCTGTAATGGCTGGAATGGAATACATGGAACGGTGTCAAACACATTCAACATATTGAAACCACACATTTGACTTTGTACATTTAATTCCATTCCAGCCATTACAATGAGCCCATCCTCCTATAGCTCCTCCCACCAGCCTCCTCTGAGACACAACATGTAAAACACAAGGCCGTGCTTGAGCCTCAACTATGACTCAGTCATGGCTGTAGAGCCCTGAAAATGAAACGTTGTTACTCCAAAGTGGAGCCCAGCCACCTACCTAGTATTACATGCACTTCCCTGCTCGCTCTGTGTCTTTAAATTTCTCTTCGTCTCCATTTCACTCTTTCTGCTGCCCCTTTCCTCTGTTCTCACTCTGTCACACTCTTTTCCTCTCTCCCGTCTACCCCCTTCTCTCTCTGTGTCTGTCTGCTCCATCTTCTCTCTCTCTCTGTTCTCTCTCCCCACTCTTCCCTCCCCCCCTCTCTCTCTCTCTCTCTATTCTCTCCCCACTCTTCCCTCCCCTCTCTCTCTCTGTCTGTCTGCTAAATCTTCTCTCTATCTCCCCTCCCTCCTCTCTCTCTCTCTCTCTCTCTCTCCCCACTCTTCCCTCCCCTCCCTCCTCTCTGTCTCTCTGTTCTCTCTCCCCACTCTTCCCTCCCCTCCCTCCTCTCTCTCTCTCTGTTCTCTCTCCCCACTCTTCCCTCCCCTCCCTCCTCTCCTTCTGTTCTCTCTTCCCACTCTTCTCTCCCCTCCCTCCTCTCTCTCTCTGTTCTCTCCACCTACTCTTCCCTCCCCTCTCTCCTCTCTCTCTCTCTCTCTCTCTCTGTTCTCTCTCCCCACTCTTCCCTCCCCTCCTCTCTCTCTGTTCTTTCTCCCCACTCTTCCCTCCCCTCCCTCCTCTCTCTCTCTCTGTTCTCTCTCCCCACTCTTCCCTCCCCTCCCTACTGTCTCTCTGTTCTCTCTCCCCACTCTTCCCTCCCCTCCCTCCTTTCTCTCTGTTCTCTCTCCCCACTCTTCCCTCCCCTCCCTCCTCTCTCTCTGTTCTCTCTCCCCACTATTCCCCCCCTCTCTCTCTCTCTCTCTCTCTCTCTCTCTCTCTCTCTCTCTCTCTCTCTCTCTCTCTGTTCTCTCTCCCCACTCTTCCCTCCCCTCCCTCCTCTCTCTCTGTTCTCTCTCCCCACTCTTCCCTCCCCTCCCTCCTCTCTCTCTGTTCTCTCTCCCCACTCTTCCCTCCCCTCCCTCCTCTCTCTCTGTTCTCTCTCCCCACTCTTCCCTCCCCCTCTCTCTCTCTCTCTGTTCTCTCTCCCCACTCTTCCCTCCCCTCCCTCCACTCTCTCTGTTCTCTCTCCCCACTATTCCCTCCCCTCTCTCTCTCTCTCTGTTCTCTCTCTCCACTCTTCCCTCCCCTCCTTCCTCTCTCTCTGTTCTCTCTCCCCACTCTTCCCTCCCCTCCCTCCTCTCTCTCTGTTCTCTCTCCCCACTCTTCCATCCTCTCTCTCTCTCTCTCTCTCTGTTCTCTCTCCCCACTCTTCCCTCCCCTCCCTCCTCTCTCTCTGTTCCCTCTCCCCACTCTTCCCTCCCCTCTCTCTCTCTCTCTCTCTCTCTCTGTTCTCTCTCCCCACTCTTCCCTCCCCTCCCTCCTCTCTCTCTGTTCTCTCTCCCCACGCTTCCCTCCCCTTCCTCCTCTCTCTCTGTTCTCTCTCCCCACTCTTCCCCCCTCTCTCTCTCTGTTCTCTCTCCCCACTCTTCCCTCCCCTCCCTCCTCTCTCTCTGTTCTCTCTCCCCACTATTCCCTCCCCCTCCTCTCTCTCTCTCTCTCTCTCTCTCTCTCTCTCTCTCTGTTCTCTCTCCCCACTCTTCCCTCCCTCTCTCTCTCTCTGTTCTCTCTCCCCACTCTTCCCTCCCCTCCCTCCTCTCTCTCTGTTCTCTCTCCCCACTATTCCCTCCCCCTCTCTCTCTCTCTCTCTGTTCTCTCTCCCCACTCTTCCCTCCCCTCCCTCCTCTCTCTCTGTTCTCTCTCCCCACTCTTCCCTCCCCTCCCTCCTCTCTCTCTGTTCTCTCTCCCCACTCTTCCCTCCCCTCCCTCCTCTCTCTCTGTTCTCTCTCCCCACTCTTCCCTCCCCTCTCTCTCTCTCTCTCTCTGTTCTCTCTCCCCACTCTTCCCTCCCCTCCCTCCTCTCTCTCTGTTCTCTCTCCCCACTCTTCCCTCCCCTCTCTCTCTCTCTCTCTCTCTGTTCTCTCTCCCCACTCTTCCCTCCCCTCCCTCCTCTCTCTCTCTGTTCTCTCTCCCCACGCTTCCCTCCCCTTCCTCCTCTCTCTCTGTTCTCTCTCCCCACTCTTCCCTCCCCTCTCTCTCTCTGTTCTCTCTCCCCACTCTTCCCTCCCCTCCCTCCTCTCTCTCTGTTCTCTCTCCCCACTATTCCCTCCCCCTCTCTCTCTCTCTCTCTCTCTCTCTGTTCTCTCTCCCCACTCTTCCCTCCCCTCCCTGCTCTCTCTCTGTTCTCGCTCCCCACTCTTCCCTCCCCTCTCTCCTCTCTCTCTGTTCTCTCTCCCCACTCTTCCCTCCCTCCCCTCCCTCCTCTCTCTCGTTACAGGATTATGGGGCACGGGGTTAACAGAGTCAGTGTGCAGTGGACTATGTGGCAGAGATTAGCTTCGACAATTCTCCCAACCAGAGTTCATAAAAGGGGGGGGGGGTATACAGACAGCCCTCGCCTGTGAGGGAGCTGCAGTCCTGTGAGCACCCACCCCCGGCTGAATATTGGTACATTCCTGTGTGTGTGAGTGTGAGTGAAACCCTGCCCTGTCAGGTTTTTGGTAGGGTCCGGCCCAGGAGGAACGCTAACTCACAGACCTAGTTCCTGTCACGGCTCCTCCACACCAGCCCGGTAATTAAACTCCCACTGATTTATTGAGTGACACCAACAAATCCCAACCCTGCTCTTTTATGACATCCCATACTTTCACAGGAAAACAGTCTCTGCTGTTTTTCCTTCTATTTTCTAATGCTCCCTTTGTATGGTCGGAAAGGTAGGGGTGGGGTTTGGGAAATCTGTTCCCCCGTTGCGAACACACAAGCATATTAGAGAGAGTGCAAACACAAATGTGTGCGCGCACACACACGCATACATATACAGTATACACACACACACACAATTTCCCCGTGGGTTGTTTGTTCCTTGCCTCACGGTGGAGTCACAAGATTGAAATGTGCATCTCCTTATTATAAATGAGCGTAATACATCATGAGTTTCTATTCCCTCTGACACGCCCAAGCCTAACATAGAGCAAGACGCTATAATTAACTAGTCTTTCTGACAGGATGCATTGTGGATGTCCAGCTGACCACTCAAATAGCACTGTGGGATACATTACCTTGTAATGAGAAGACGCTTGATTGACACCTTCCCACTACGAGCCAGATCTGCCATTACGGCGCCGAGACGGACCATGATGTGTGTCAAAGTCAATGCTGCTTCTCGCCGCGAGCCACGTGAGGCCTTCAAAACCCAACCGCAAACCAGTCGAGCACCCGCTATCCTTTTCCAGGTCGTAGTCAGGTTGGATTAGCATGGATAGGGAGATAGGGACTGGATCAGAGGATCTGATTTGTCAGTGGGCCTACATGGGATACAAGACCTCAGCTCAATGTCAGCTGTCAATCGAAGCCTACAGCAGAGCACAGACATGTACAGTATGATCAATGCCATCTGTTTCCAATTCAAATTGCTCCCTTGAAATGCACCAAGTCTTCAACCTTATGTTCCGGCAAATTGTGCTACCGTGGTCCGACACGTAGCATTTTCTCTCCTTCACTCTTTATTCCGACCACTTTCAACATTTATGTCACTGTATTGCTAATAAAATTAATAGAATGTTTTTTAGAATCATTTTAGTGAGTGTCAGAGGAGGGAGATAGAGAGAGAGAGGGAAGGAGAGGGAGGGAAAGAGACAGAGAGACAAGTTTCCAGACTGCAGCAGAAGCAAAGGTGTGTCAGGCTAGTGACAGCTCGACACATGGAGCTCTCTGCTGGTACCTCTCTCCTGACAGCGCAGCATACTAAATGCCTACCTCAGGTGCTACAGATGGATAAATCAAAGACAGTGGATCCTTTACCAAGCATTTTGGATGGGAGACATTAATATTTCATTAAAACTGCGTTTACACGCGCAAACAAACAGAAAAGGAAACGCGTCGGTGAATCCGCCCTGCAGTCTCTCACTCTTCTGTTCTCTTCTTTTCTATCGTTCTCTCACTCACTCTTCTGCTCGTTCTCTCTCTCTCTCTCTCTCTCAACATCTCTCTCTCTCTCTGTGAATTCTTCTCTCGCTTCACTGAGTTACTAACAAACTCTGTGGCGTTGCTCATTCCAGAATGACTGGCATATCTTGTATTGTTGTGCTGTGTGATGCTGACTATTATAAGTATTTATGAGGGCGCTCAATGCCCGGTATGAATAAAGAGATTACTGAGGTTGGACGACAATGGAATCTAAACATGCATATTTTCATGCATGGCTCTGCATAAAGTCGTATGAGCCGACATGGGTGGTAGACACACATGGATACACTGTGCACACTCACAAGAACCCGTACGTACCCCGGACACTTCTACACACATACACAGGTTTGGGTGGGTTCGTTTCTAAATGTAATCCATTACAGTTACTAGTTACCTGTTTAGAATTGTAAACAGTCACTTACCCAACCTCAGTAACGTAATCAAATTACTTTCAGTTACTTTTTACTATCCCCTTAAGAGGCATTAGACAAAGACAAAAAGGATATTTCAAATGCAGTTGGTGTGTTATCATAATGGTCTCTCACTCCGGTGGAACAAATAGAAAGGTGTCCTAATGTATTTTTCACAAACATTCTTTCTGAATGTAAAAGTAATCCAAAAAGTAATCATCTCGTTTTTCAAAAGTATCTTTAATCCGATTGCAATATTTTTGCAAGTAACATAACTGATTACACTTACAGTTTTTTTAGTAATCAGACTACAATCAGACAACCCTGCACATACTTTTTTTTTAAACACACACACACACACACACCCGCGCGCACGCACAAAGGAATGTAAACACACGGTAGATCAACACGTTACGGTGAGAGATAGGAGCAGCTTGCTGTCGGTGCCGCGAGCAGCCATTAAATAAACATGTCAAGTTGTGAGTGTCTTTTTAGCTCTAACGATGATCAGCCAGGCCTACTTTCCCTGTGAAGAAGAAGCCAAAGGATCGACACACAGCACAACTCCCCAGACCTGCTGTCTCGTTGTCTTGTCTTCTCATCTCATGATCGTCTCCCTCATGTTGTCGAACGGAAAACAAAAAGATGCCGCGGCTTTGAATCGGAGTTTTTGTCGGTATGATGATTTTTATTTGAAAAGGACAACATCAGTCAAACTGCTGCTTTTGTAAGTTTTGAACAGCGCTGTAACGTCGCCGTATCCCCAGACGTATGTTGGTTGTGAGTGGTATGTGTTGACAAAAGAGTGAATACGATGATCTCTGTAAATGCTCATGTTTGTGTGTTTACTGCGCTACGCGCCCCTAGGTGAGGAGCTTCTGTCTCTACTTTCGTCTCGGCTTTGAAGAGCAGGGCTCAGCATCGGATTAAAGTTTGTTTGTTTTACGTTTAGCGAGCGAGAGCTGCCATTTCTCTCCTCTTCTTCTCCCACTCGCCTTATGCAGACTCACACACACTCTTGAAAAGATCAGACACACACACACACACACAGACACACACACACACACACACACACACACACACACACACCCACACCCACACACCCCTCAGATCAGAAGTAGCGCGGAGTGCTGAGGCTGCATATGTAAATGCTGAGAGATTGTCAAGTGTCTCGGTATGCATACATCAGGGTAATCAACCCTGTGCTCGCTCCAGGAGCAGATCCGCAGTACTGGCAGTCACAGGCGTCACTGAATTGCTGCCAGTGATGGCTTGGAGAGGTGGAGGAGGGGTGTGTCTGTCTGTGCAGGCACACGTGTGTATGTTTCTCAGTTTACTGTACGCGTGCTAATGCAACACCGTAAGAAAAGACGCATTAACACGGGGAAAGTGAGACACAAATAAAGTAACACTTTATGTGAAGGGTACCAATAAGGACACGTTCATTAAACACATACCCACCAAATTCATAAGCAGTGGATAACCATTTTATGAATCTAGGCCTTTGTCTACAGAGGTATGGTGTAAAGTGAATGTAACACAACTGGTGGTCTGCCCCTCTCTGTGTGCTAGAGAATACCGAGGCCAGCCTAGTGAGTTCCTGGCACGTTTGATCATCTCAACAGATCCCCCAGCATGCCTTGCTCCTCTCTTGTCCCCGCAGAGTGCCTGGGATTGCGGGGAATGTTAACATCTCACACGTCGCATACACAATGTCCTCTGCTGGGTGACATGGATTTATCTGTCTCTCCAGAGATCTCAGCAATTCCTCTCACTCTCCCTACTCGTCTCTCTCCTACTTATCTCTCTCTCTCACTCTCCCTACTCATCTCTCTCTCTCTGCTACGTATCTCTCTCTCTCACTCTCCCTACTTATCTCTCTCTCTCACTCTCCCTACTCATCTCTCTCTCTCTGCTACGTATCTCTCTCTCTCACTCTCCCTACTCATCTCTCTCTCTCTCTACTCATCTCTCTTTCTCCCTATGTATCTCTTGCTCTCGATCTCGACACTGCCTCTGTCTCTCTCTTTATAAGTCTCTCTTTATAGATACACAGTAGCCCTTTCTCTCTCTCCCGAGCCGCACGCGTGGGATCGACACCGTATCAGGATTACCAAACAGGCTGACACGATGTTGCGTTAATTGGCCCGGGTCGTGTTTCTTTCCGCCCAGAAACAGCATCCATGACCATGAGCCAAAACCCACAAAGATCCAGCAGGCAAACTATCAATTCCAGTAAACATTATACATATGGACATACAGATAGACGTACAGAAATGTGTAGACCTCCCCTTTCTCTTGTTCTGTCATAGGAGTCTACTTGAGCGCTACTCAGTCTGTGAGCGGTGTCATCCAAGGCCTGCAATCGTCTAATTGCTCCTGAAGCCCCCCCTCTGCTTCGCTCCTCGATGCACCCCTTCGCACCACACCCCTCCTGTCTATACCCGTCTGCACCCCCAAAAAAACACAGACTTTTGATGAGATGCCATTGCGCTAGAACATAAACGCACACAGAGTTTCAATCTGCACTGGTTCCAAAATACACACACGGTTTTATTGGCACTTCCTGTCCATTTTGTCACCTTATCCACAGTGTGTATGCGTGTGTGTGTGTGTGTGTGTGTGCTTGTGTGTGTGTCTGTGCGTGCGTACCCGAGTGCGTTCGTCGTACCCGGGTGAGTTGGTGCGCGCCCTCGTGCATGTGTTCGAATAGCTTCACTCGGGTCTTGGCTGCCATAGGGAGAGTATTTGCAGCGCGGCAGCTGCAAAAGGGCCTCCCAAAACGCGGCCTGACGAGAAGTGACAGATCTGTATATCTCTCACTGGCACTGACAGCTGACAGATGGATAGCACTCATACACCGCAGGAAGGAAAGAGGGAGGGTAGGAGCCAGAGGGGGAAAGAGAGAGGGAGCGAGGGAGAGAGGGAAAGGGAGAGAGAAAGCCCCCCAGGATGATTCGCCAGCTCTTCTTCTCTCTCTGTTCAGGAGGGCCAACGTTTGATTGGCTACTGAGAATAATAAACCCTCCACTAACCAGCTCAGTGCCAAGCTCCCTCCCTCCTTATCTCTCCCTCTTTCCCCTCCCTCTCTCCCTAAATTCGCTCTTTCTCCATCCTCATAGCAGCCCCTCCTGAATACTCTCACTCTCTCTTTTTCTATTCCATGCCCCCTTTCCCCGAGGTCTTTCTTTCCTCACCTCACACAGTCTCTCTCTCTCTGGGTGTTTACACTCCCTGTTTTATTATCTCCCTCCATATCCCATCCCACTCTGTTTCTCTCTGTCTATCTGATGTGTGTGAGACAGAAGGTAAGAGGTTCCTGTCAAAAGCCGTACTACTCACTCACTTCTGATCCCAATGGCTCTGTTTTGTAGACATGTGCCTCTGTTGTGCTGTTCTACACCGTATTCCTCTGTACCAGAATATATTCAAATAGTCCTCTCCTATCACTGATTAGGATCATTCAGCACTGGTGAAGAGCAGCAGTCCTCTCATGCTTGAGTCCGGGTGGCAACAGAATCTATTTCTATGGTGCTTCTAGCATCCACGAGCTTCACACAGAGACAATGTCTGTCTGTCTGTGGAGGCTTGCATACTTCCAAAATTGTGGGAAAATGGCTTAAGGACAACAAAGTCAAGGTATTGGGGTGGCCATCACAAAGCCCTAACCTCAATCCTACTTTGTGGGCAGAACTGAAAAAGTGTGTGCAAGAAAGGAGGCCTACAAACCTGACTCAGTTACACTAGCTCTGTCAGGAGGAATGGGCCAGAATTCACCCAACTTATTGTGGGAAGCTTGTGGAAGGCTACGCAAAACGTTTGACTCAAGTTAAACAATTTAAAGGCATCTCTACCAAATACTAATTGAGTGTGTGTAAACTTCTGACCCACTGGGAATGTGATGAAAGAAATGTGTCTGTCTGTCTTTCTGTCTGTCTGTCTGTCTGTCTGTCTGTCTGTCTGTCTGTCTGTCTGTCTGTCTGTCTGTCAGGCCACTGGGAGAGGTGTTGTGTTGTGGTTTTGTTGTGTGACGACACCCCCGACCCTCTCCCTTTATGTTGGCAATGTGGTGGAAGATTAGAGGTGGTTGCTAAGGGGACGAGGGGAGGTAGATGAGCTATTTGAAGGCTTTGTTGTTTCTAGTCATGTCCTTTCTGCCACACGCTGAGAAACGGGACGAGGATGTGTGGAGAGCTAGCTTTCTCTCTCTCTCTCTCTCTCTCAAACAAACACTCACACGCGCGCGCGTTACGGTAGTCCATCGTACCCAATGATGACTTCCACTTATGAGTTAACAGTGAATTATTTGGTGACTATAGAGTCCAATCCGAGATCCACAAACTTTATTGCAGGTGGGGAATACGCAGTCTGTTTGGCATACGTTTGGCATAAGCAGGCATGGTAGTATGTCTCCTGAACTGTTTTTGCTGTCTCTTTGTGCTCTTCTCTTCCCACCTCTGTACACCACTCTGGCAGAGCTGCCGCCAGGTGGAACGTTCAGCAGCAGCATCCTCCAGGTCTGTGGATTTGATGTTGCACTTCTTCAGCAACATTTTCAGCTGGTCCTGATAGGGCTTCATCTGTCCCCCCTGCAGACCGCCGGCCAAGGTGTAGCTGGATCTTCCGCTGCAAGTGCTCCTGAGACATTCTAATGACATGCCCAAGCCAGCGCAGTTGGTGTTGGGTGACCATGGCCTCCATACTCTTGCAGTTGGTCTTAGGAAGTATTTCTGTACGGGGGGCAAAACGTTGCACCAGGTGATTCTGTACGTCGCACCAGGTGATTCTCATGATGCACTGCAGGCATCTTATGTGGAATCGCTCGAGCTACTTGTGGTGGCGACTGTAAGCAACCCCAGGCTTCACAGCCGTAAAGAAGTGTGGTGATGCAGAAGGCTTGACAGACGGCAAATTTGGTGTGGAGCTGGAGACCCCTGTTTTGGAAGACCCTGCGTCTGAGTTTCCCCGAAGACAGCTGATGCTTGCTTGATCCTGTTTTGAATTTGTGTCCAATGATTTGTGTCCAAATGGTGAAGACAAGCATTGTGGGTGGAGGGCTGGGTCTTCATTGGCAGACCACCTCTGTCTTAGTGGTGTTGATAGACATTCCCATCCTGCTATAGACCCTCCCAGCCGCTACAAGGACGGGCTGAAGGTCTTATGGAGTGTGGGCCACAAGAGCACAGTCATTAGCATACTGCAGCTAAAGAACCCCATTAGTGGTTGCTTGGATCCTCCTGATGTTGAATAGGTTTCCATGTTAAAGAGTATAGGTGACAGCACACACCCCTGCCTCACCACGATGCTTACTCCAAAGAGCACTGACTCCTGCCCTCCTATGGCAACCTGAGATATCATCCTATCATGGAACTGGCAAAGGATGTTGACAAATTTGCGTCAAAGGCCTTGGTGATGTCGACAAAGGCCATGAATTGGTCCTGATGATTTTCACGGCACTTCTCCTGGAGTTGCCGTGCGGTGAATATCATGTTGACCGTACTCCTGTTCTTTCTGAAGCTGCATTGTGACTCTGGCAACAGTTCCTCTGTGATGTTGTTCATCAGCCTGTGCAGCATCACCTTGGCCAGGACCATGCCGGTAACAGCCAGAAGGGATATCCCTCGGCTGTTGTTGCAGATTAACCTGTCACCCTTGTTCTTATAGATGGTGACAATGTTTGCATCCCACCACTGTTGGGGGACAATCTGCCGGTCCCCAACCTCAGTGATGTTCTGGTGCAGACGTAGACTCCCTTCTTAAGTAGCTCTGCCGGGATGCTGTCAGCACCATGAGCATTGCTGTTCTTGAGGGAACAGATAGCTGATAACACCTCTTGGAAGACTGGCGAATGGTTGTGGTCTTGAATGGTTGGACGGGCAAGCAGTTCTTCCAGGATGGAGTGGTCTGTAGGAGACCACTGGTTGAGTAGTGCTTCAAAGTGGTCAGCCCACCTCATCAGGATCTGGTTTTGGTCCTTCAAGAGAGTCAGACCATCAGCTGTTTTCAGGGGGGTGATGGAGCGACTTCTATGGCCACAGATAGCTTTAGTTGTAGAAATTGTGCATGTCATTTTTGTCATTATAAATGTGGATTTCCTGTGCCTTATTCATCCGCCATTCATTCTTCAGAGCACACAAGGTTGCTTGCACTTCCTTGCGTGATGCACACCACTGCTGGCAGAGAGTAGCAGATGTGGGGCTTGCGGAGAGTAGCAGATGTGGGGCTTGCTGAGAGTAGCACTGCACTTTGAGCATATTGACCAGCAAAGTTGTGATAGTGTCAGAGTTCTGGTCGAACCAGTCCTGATGTTTCCTACCTCTGCAGCCAATGGAGTGGTCCTCTGTCTGATAGAGCACTGAACTAATACAGTAGATGCCCACTTCTGGTCCATGGCGGCCGTTGTGCTCAGAAGAGGCTCAGTCTCCCTCAACCTTTCAGAGAGAGTGATGGAACTTGTCAGTATCATACGTGATCATTTCATTCATTTGATTTGATCTGTCCAGCATTCTGCACCCCTCATAGCACGTGTCAGAAGAACGTCATTAGTGTCTAAACATCTCACTATGACGTAGTCAACCAGGTGCCAGTGTCTGGAGCGTGGGGGCATCCCTGATGTTTTATATTTTCTCTTCTGCTGGAACAAGGTTTTAGTGACAATGAGATCGTGCTCGGCCCATAGAGTTCTCATTGACCTGGCCAACACCATGCCTACCCAGCTCTCCACTCCATATAATGTTGTTCTGTGCATACCCTTGCGTTGAAGTCACCCAGCAGAAACATCTTGTCTTTCCTGGGGATGCGGTGAAGGGCCTCATCTAATGACTGGTAGAAGCAGTCCTCTGCCTCATTTTCAGATGGTAACGTTCGTGCGTATGCACTGAGAAGAGTAGCACAGCGCATCTTGGCTAGGGGGATACGGAGAGACATGAGTCTTTCACTTATGCTGACATGTGTTTCAGTGAGGCTGGGTAAAAGGGTGTTCTTAATTGCCAGTCCCACACCGTGATGTTGTTGTCCACCCAGAGAGAAACCTTTCCAGAATAAGGTGTAACCTTCTCCCTCGTCTTTCAGGGACCCTTCATCCAGGAACCTGGTCTCACTCAGGGCAGCAATGTCATTGTTGTAGCGCCTTAGTTCTGCAGCAATCGCAGCTGTTCTCCGATGGGGTCTATCGCTATTATCGTCAGTGTCCAAAAAAGCTCTGAAGTTCCATGTCACCAGTTTCAGGGGAATTATTTTCTTCAACATTTTTTGATTTTTAGGCTACCTTTTCTAGGCCTCTCCCCAGCAGGGGTGAAGCGTATGGCTCCTAAATAGGGCTGCTCAGTCACACAGGGGTCTGCCGAGAGCAGCTGCACCTCAAGTCCCAACTGCTGGTGACCATAACAGTCCTGTGCCACTGGCGTGCAGGAAGGTGAATTCCAGTGGCAAGGGGGGATGGTCCCCTAGCCTTTGTCGTACCAGACTAACCCACAAGGCAGCGGGGCAGTGGTTGATGGCTGCCAGGATGTGTCCACACAGAGGTGGGCCTGTACAGACGCATCTCTGGGGCCCACGGCTGCTCCGATGATCCCCAACCGGTTAGCCTGGAGTTTCAAGACAACCAGTTCATGTGTGCCGCCACGAGGAGGCCCGACAGGAGTCGTGGAGAGGCTTTGTACCGACAAGGGGAGACTTCACTACAAGGGCTAGCGGGCGGCAGCGAGCTGTAAGCGAGAGTATGCAAGCACGTGGTAAGTGGGCATGCAACTTACCTCGATATAGGCACTACCGCACCAGATGCGTCACACGCATCCACACGCATCCAGACGTTAGCGCACAGGCACACAAACACACACACATTCAGTTCCGCTCTATTTTCTGTCTCCTGAGTGAGAGTTAATCAGTGGATGTGTACCAGTGCCCTCCCCCACTCCCTCTCCACCACATCCCCTCTCCCCATGGGCCTCCAGATAGCCTGTTTCACTGCATCCCAACATACAGTGACAGGGGCTGGCGCAGGATTTGAGGATATTTTCCAAATATCCCCTATGTCCCTCTGTTTGGCATTAAGACTGTACAATACTTTGGGTAGTAGGCTACAGTAAGTCTAACCAGACACGTTATCTTGGGTATCTGTTGTGTGCTTTATGCCATGACTCATAGTGTTTCTGGATGGACATTGAAGCACTCCTGTATCCTCAAACACACACACACACACACACACACACACACACACACACACACACACACACACACACACACACACACACACACACACACACATACATACATACATACATACATACATACATACATACATACATACATACATACATACATACATACATACATACATACATACATACATACATACATACATACATACATACATACATACATACATACCTCAAATATATCACTAGCCACTGTAAATATATCACTAGCCACTTTAAACAATGCTACCTTATATAATGTTACTTACCCTACATTATTCATCTCATATGCATACGTAGATACTGTACTCTATATCATCGACTGCATCCTTATGTAATACATGTATCACTTGCCACTTTAACTATGCCACTTGGTTTACATACTTATCTCATATGTATATACTGTACTCGATATCATCTACTGTATCTTGCCTATGCTGCTCTGTACCATCACTCATTCATATATCCTTATGTACATATTCTTTATCCCCTTACACTGTGTATGACAGTAGTTTTTTTTGGAATTGTTAGTTAGATTACTTGCTCGTTATTACTGCATTGTCGGAACTAGAAGCACAAGCAAGCTTTAACTATGCCACTTGGTTTACATACTTATCTCATATGTATATACTGTACTCGATATCATCTACTGTATCTTGCCTATGCTGCTCTGTACCATCACTCATTCATATATCCTTATGTACATATTCTTTATCCCCTTACACTGTGTATGACAGTAGTTTTTTTTGGAATTGTTAGTTAGATTACTTGCTCGTTATTACTGCATTGTCGGAACTAGAAGCACAAGCATTTCGCTACACTCGCATTAACATCTGCTAACCATGTGTATGTGACAAATAAAATTTGATTTGATTTGATTTGATTTGATTTGACCCTACACTGCACTCAGTCTGAGAGGAACACAACAGCAGTAGGTATCATAAATCATAGTGATAAATCATAATCATAACTCAGGTCTGTGCCACTGACAGCAGCCAGAAGACATGGCCCCCTTAGACGACAGACGGGCAGCTAGTTACAAACGTCCCCCTTCACGTGTCTCCCGGAGAAGACACCTGACACGGTGCCACGACCGCTCCTCTGTCCTTCTGTCCTTCAGACGCACGGGCAAGGACTCCCAACACACACCGTCCATGACAGAGAGAGAGAGAGCAACTGAGACGTCGACAGGCCCGGCCCAGGATAGAGTCATCTGTTAGAGAGAGGGGGAGTGAGAGCAAGGAAGGGAGAGAGAGAGAGAGAGAGAGAGAGAGAGAGAGAGAAGGTTGAGAAGGCAGCAAGCGAGAGAGAGGATGGGGTAAAAGAGAGAGAAAATAGTGATAAAGGAAAAAAATGACAGAAGGGGGAGAGGAAAGATGGCTGAATTCACTCTATTTCATGAGATTTCAGCTCCATAAGACATAGGGAAGCAGAGCTATTAGCCTGCGACGACCTTCATTAGTGGTCGCCATCAATTCCACCCAACGAGCTGTTTACCTAATTAAAACTTGTGCCCGGTGTCTCTGTTTGTCTAAATAAATATGTCCATTAAAGTATTACTTCAGTGCAAAAAACGGGGGGGAACCCAAAACATCAATTTCTCAGCCGCCAGGGCGGGCTAGGCACGGGAAGTTAAATCACACTCTGAAGGCGAGTGTTTGACAGACCTGGGTCCTTGTAAGCTGTCACGTGCATTTGATATTTCGATAGCTCCCAGTCTCTCCATTAGCCCCTGGGGACCAGAAACCGTTTTAGATGTTTATCGGGGCTAGTGTAGGGGGGGTTCATTTCGTGCCTCGTCAGGATGCTGGCATCCAGGGCCCACACACCTATTGCCGTGGTGACGGAGGGGATTACTTGGGTTTATCAGAGGTAGTGTTACTCTGAGTGACACGTGACAATGACCTGGTGGCCCTTATAACGCTGATAGTGTCAACCTTTTCCTCTCTCTCTCTCTAACTATCTCTCTCTACCTCTCTCTCTACCTATCTCTCTCTACCTCTCTCTCTACCTCTCTCCCTCCACCTCTCCATCTCTGACTGCAGGCAGTAGAGAAATTGGGACTTAGGGGAAAAGACAAGCAAAAGAGATTGGCATCTTTGTAGTATACTGCAACACCACACACGCCTTCGCGCACAAACACACACATGCACATATGCACACACACACACACACACACTCTCCGAAACGTGTGATTGATAATGCATGCATATCTGTGCATCCATGGCTTTGTCAGTAGCAAGGTATTTGTGTTTGTGCTGAGCGTCGTGTGGTGCCAGGGGGCAAGGCTGCTGAATATACTCCCATCATACAGGACACACACACAGGCGAGGTGGGCTAGCCGGCTGTCCATGAAGACGTATCACAACGCTTCATTCAGCCATTTCAATTGTCCCCAAGACCCTCCTGGACATGTGCAGCTCACAGGTCCACTGCTGCTCCTCTCTTTCACTTCCTCATTCTCTCCCTCGATTAGCTTGCAGGTTGTGGCAGAGCTATTCAGTTGGTGTTAGGATGTGACATTTGAATTCAAATGGGTGACTAATTGAAGTGAAACAGGTACAGTACAACCACTGCACTCACAAGCTTAAATGATGGCAGAGTTCCATCAGAACATGAGAAGGGAGAGGATCAGACCTCTTAGAGAGATGAGACATGCATGTCAATTAAACTGCAGGATAAAATGGCATGACAGCTCTGTTTTGTGTGTGTGTGTGTGTGTGTGTGTGTGTGTGTGTGTGTGTGTGTGTGTGTGTGTGCGTGCGTGCGTGCGTGCGTGTGTGTGTGTGTGTGTGATGTACTCTTATCTGGTGTCCCAGTCCTCAGCAGCAGTAGATAAACAGAAGTGTGAAGGGCAGTTGCTCTGCAGGGGGCTGATTGACATGGCCAGGGCCCAAGGATAACACACACATACACACATGCACAAACGCGCACACAATGGAGCACTGTACACACACACACACACACACACTCACAAACAATGGAGTCTGGATGGTGAAAATACACCAACAACAAAATACTGCAGTTATATTGGCAGGGTATGTTTGCTGTTACAGAGTCAGTACTGGGCTGTACCATAAAAGGGCTGATCCTAGCACCTGCTTACTGTGAGAGACCTTGATCACTGAATTGTTTTAGATATATTCTACATTGCCTGGTTTTGGGAGAAGTTGTTGTCACCAGATAGGACAAATTGGTCTCGTGCTGAGAGGAGAGATGAAAATGGCAGTCTTAATGGCCCTGGTGAGTGTATCTTCACTGTTCACCATTTAATTCAAGTCCCTTCCAAGTTCTGGCTGTTTCAGATTGTGGTGCATATAATCAAGGATCAGAATCCATTTTCCCATCAAAGCCGTTGCCGCCGGCGATGTTGAGTGTCACAGAACCCCAAATGTTTCCTTTTTTATCCCAGTTCCATTTTCTACCACCTGAAATTGTCTCTTTCATGTCTGACGGACGCGTGCAAGGCTAAGCGTTTCCCTGGAGACGAGCCATTGTTACCATGGTCTCTAGTCATATTGGCAGCCATTGTACCGTCCATGTACACCTGTCACTCAGCGAGAGAGGCCTCTCGAAGCGTGTGTGTGTGTGTGTTTGATGCTCGCGGATGTGTTTTTGTGAGTGCTTGCGCGCGTGTGTGCCTGGATTCGTACGTGTGTATGCATATGTGTTTGTATGTGTGTGTGTGTGTGTGTGTGTGTGAGTGTGTGTGTGTGTGTGTGTGTGTGTGTGTGTGTGTGTGTGTGTGTGTGTGTGTGTGTGTGTGTGTGTGTGTGTATGTGTGCATTCTTGTGCGTGTGCCTCTGTTTGCATGTGCCTGTGTTTGCGTGTGCGTAAGTGTGTGTGTGTATTCATATGTACACTACCAGTCAGAGGTTTGGACACCATTACTCATTCAAGGGTTCTACTTTATTTTTACTATTTTCTACATTGTAAAATAATATATACAATAACTTATTTTAGATTTTAGATTCTTCAAAGTAGCCAACTTTTTCCCAGATGACAGCTTTGCACATGCTTGGCATTCTCTCAACCAGCTTCACCTGGAAGGTCGAGTGATTGTGGAGGCCAGGTCATCTGATGCAGCACTCACTTTCATTCTTAGTCAAAAAGCCCTTACACAGCGTGGAGGTGTGTTTTGGGTCATTGTCCTGTTGAAAAACATGATAGTCCCACTAAGCACAAACCAGATGGCATGGCTTATCGCTGTGGAATGCTATGGTAGCCATGCTGGTCAAGTGTGCCTTGAATTCTAAATATATCACTGAGAGTATCACCAGCAAAGCACCCCCACACCATCACACCTCCTCCTCCATGCTTCATAGTGGGAACCACACATGTGGAAATCATCCATTCACCTACTCTGGGTCTAACAAAGACACGGCGGTTGGAACCAAACATCTAAAATTAGACCAAAGGACAGATTTCCACCGGTATAATGTTCATTGCTCGTGTTTCTTGGCCCAAACAAGTCTCTTCTTATTATTGGTGTCCTTTAGTAGTGGTTTCTTTGCATCAATTTGAGCATGAAGGCTTGATTCACACAGTCTCCTCCAAAACAGTTGATGTTGAGATGTGACTGTTACTTGAACTCTGTGAAGCATTTATTTGGGATGCAATTTCTGAGGCTGGTAACTGTAATGAACTTATCCTCTGCAGCAGAGGTAACTCTGTGTCTTCCTTTCCTGTGGCAGTTCTCATCAGAGCCAGTTTCATCATAGCGCTTGATGGTTTTTGCTACTGACCTTCCTGTCTTAAAGTAATGATGGACTGTCATTTCTCTTTGCTTATTTGAGCTGTTCTTGCCATAAGATGGACTTGGTCTTTTACTAAATAGGGCTATCTTCTGTATATCAACCGTACCTTGTTACAACACAACTGATTGGCTCAAATGCATTAAGAAGGAAAGAAATTCCACAAATGAACTTTTAACAGAGCACACCTGTTCATTCATTCCAGGTGACTACCTCATGAAGCTGGTTGAGAGAATGCCAAGCGTGTGCAAAGCTGTCATCAAGGCAAAGGGTGCTACTTTGAAGAATTTCAAATAAAAAATATGTTTTGATTTGTTTAACACTTTTTTGGTTACTACATGATTCCATATGTGTTATTTCATAGTTTTGATGTCTTCACTACTATTCTGCAAAGTAGAACACTTAAAAAAGAAAAACCCTTGAATGAGTAGGTGTGCCCAAACTTTTGACTGGTACTGTATGTGTATGCGTGCGTGCGTGCGTGTGTGTGTGCGTGTGTGTGTGCGTGTGTGCGTGTGTGTGCGTGCATATGTGTGTGTGCATATGTGTGTGTGTGTGTGCATTCATGTGTTTGTGTATTTGTGTGTCAGCCATTCAGCCAGCTGAGTCTGCAGCAGTCAGTTAGAGTTTTTCTGCAGGGCAAAAGCCAGGGCAAGAAATTAAATCTGACTGGGTGAGCCTCACATTAATTTCCTTTGCTCATACATTCAGACACAAAGACAACATATCTACATGCATTCCATTAGCCTTGGGACTCTGTCTTATTCTGCTGATTGGGCCTTGAGATTTCTCCTATCTTTACAACCTGGTGAAAGAAAGAGAGAGAGAGAGAGAGAGAGAGAGAGAGAGAGAGAAACAGAGAGGAAAAGGAAAAGGGAATGTAGAATAGGAGGGGGAAAAAGGGAGAGAAAGCAGGAGCGTTAGTGACATGCTGGATAATCTTCTCCTGCTAGACACTGCGGTGACAGCCTTCGATTACCGTCTGCTCCCAATGACTCCCGTGTCTGTCTGAGAACGGGGGAGAGGGAGCTGTAGAGAGGGCCCGATCGATCCAGCCTCGCCCGCAACTGTTTTTATTCGTGCACTTTGCTATTCGCAAAAGGTCATCCATGGGTCAGACAGATATTTCAAAAGGGGGATAATATGTGCTCCACCTGAACCATGCATAGAAAAGAAAAATGGTCCTTCGACTAGACAGGCTATTTCTGCGCTCACAACACGTTAAGTCTACGTTCTTGAAACATCCCACCGAGAATAATTAGAAGACATTCGTAATGAGGTAAGGTCAACTGCTGAAGGACACGCGTGTGTCCTAATATGGGCAACGGACGCGTGACACAACTTCCATGTTTCAAACGGCATAACACGACTGTACCCATCATACAATGACTCTCTGGCCTCCACATGTATCTATTGGCTGTAGTTGTAATGGGAGTGTGTCACTAGATTGTGTGTGTGTGTGTGTGTACTGTAACTATACCCGTTTAGCATCCACTGAACTCCAGAGCAGAGAGACTTGGAGGGGTGACATCTCATTATGTGGTGGCATGTGTCCTGCCACTCATCCTACGGTACTAGACGTCCTGTATGTTCAACATCTCAGCTGTTTCATATTACCCATCCTCTTGTTTGACTCACCCTAACCTTTCTCTTCTACACACACAGGCACAGGAGCGCATCATTGCATCTCACCTGTCGTATGATTCTGAAAGATAAATAAAAGCACAATTTAGATGAAACAGATACAGTGAGGGGAAAAAAGGATTTGATCCCCTGCTGATTTTGTACGTTTGCCCACTGACAAAGAAATGACCTGTCTATAATTTTAATGGTAGGTTAATTTGAACAGTGAGAGACAGAATAACAACAAATAAATCCAGAAAAACTCATGTCGAAAATGTTATAAATTGATTTGCATTTTAATGAGGGCAATAAGTATTTGACCCCTCTGCAAAACATGACTTAGTTCTTGGTGGCAAAACCCTTGTTGGCAATCACAGAGGTCAGACGTTTCTTGTAGTTGGCCACCAGGTTTGCACATTAAGGTCCTGGAGTGGCTAGGCTACTCCAGGACCTTAATGTGCTTCTTCTTGAGCCACTCCTTTATTGCCTTGGCCGTGTGTTTTGGGTCATTGTCATGCTGGAATACCCATCCACGACCCATTTTCAATGCCCTGGCTGAGGGAAGGAGGTTCTCACACAAGATTTGACGGTACATGGCCCCGTTCATCGCCCCTTTGATGCGGTGAAGTTGTCCTGTCCCCTTAGCAGAAAAACACCCCCAAAGCATAATGTTTCCACCTCCATGTTTGACGGTGGGGATGGTGTTCTTGGGGTCATAGGCAGCATTCCTCCACCTCCAAACACGGAAAGTTGAGTTGATGCCAAAGAGCTCCATTTTGGTCTCATCTGACCACAACACTTTCAACCAGTTGTCCTCTGAATCATTCAGATGTTCATTGGCAAACTACAGACAGGCATGTATATGTGCTTTCTTGAGCAGGGGGACCTTGCGGGCGCTGCAGGATTTCAGTCCTTCACAGCGTAGTGTGTTACCAATTGTTTTCTTGGTGACTATGGTACCAGCTGCCTTGAGATCATTGACAAGATCCTCCCGTGTAGTTCTGGGCTGATTCCTCACCATTCTCATGATCATTGCAACTCCACGAGGTGAGATCTTGCATGGAGCCCCAAACCGAGGGAGATTGACAATTCTTTTGTATTTCTTCCACTTGCGAATAATCGCACCAACTGTTGTCACCTTCTCAACAAGCTGCTTGGCGATGGTCTTGTAGCCCATTCCAGCCTTGTGTATGTCTACAATCTTGTCCCTGACATCCTTGGAGAGCTTTTTGGTCTTGGCCATGGTGGAGAAATCTTCACCATGGCCAAAAATCTGATTGATTGCTTCTGTGGACAGGTGTCTTTTATACAGGTAACAAACTGAGATTAGGAGCACTCCCTTTAAGAGTGTGCTCCTAATCTCAGCTCGTTACCTGTATAAAAGACACCTGGGAGCCAGAAATATTTCTGATTGAGAGGGGGTCAAGTACTTATTTCCCTCATTAAAATGCAAATCAATTTATAACATTTTTGAAATGCATTTTTCTGGATTTTTGTTGTTGTTATTCTGTCTCTCACTGTTCAAATAAACCATTACAATTATAGACCGATCATTTCTTTGTCAGTGGGAAAACGTACAAAATCAGCAGGGGATCAAATACTTTTTTCCCTCACTGTACATACAGTCAATATTATAAAAATATATATATTTTCAAACTCCATTGAGCATAGAAATTATTCATTCATTGTCAATTATGACTGAATAAGCGAACGGGTATTTTACTACGGAATTAACAATGCCCTTTTAAACACGGTGAAGTCAAAAGCCATTGATTTCTAAGCAACAGTTAAAGGGGGATACATTGGATTTTATCTAAGGTGAAATGGACACAAAGTCTTTAATTCAATTATCCAAATGCACACTCAAGCGCACACACACACACACACACACACACACACACACACACACACACACACACACACACGCACACACACACACACACCTGCCAGGGATGATGAAGCCTCTCCATCCTACAATATTCATACAGCTCAGTTGTTCTGTGTGCTCTACTTAAAATAGTGGAAATTGTTTTACAAAATACTGGTAATGTATAATTCACCGCTCCTTTGCTCTGTTTTGTGTTTTTCTTTCCTATATAGTTCCATGTATTCAAACACACAACACCTAAAATACTTTTGCATCATACATTTTTCTCACACGCAACTGAACTGTATCAAAAACAAGTCTTCAGTCACTGGACTGTCTAAGACCGATGTGCTGAAGAATGTAATTCACAGAAAAGTGCATTCATTTATTCAAATCTTATTCCAATCGAGCAATTGGAATAAATACTCAATATATCCCGTAGTTAACTTTGCTGTACAACGCACTGTGGTTTCACCAGAGTGCTAATATTATCTTTGGAAGTGACCGTGCAAAGCTAGCTTGTTTATTACAGTAATCTAGAGAAACCCACAGGAAGAACAGTAGACAGACTAGACTGTTCCCACACTGTCTCTGTCTGTGAACAACAGGGAGGTACTTTAGTAGTGTTAGTATCTGGGAGAAGCCCTGTCTATTTGTATTGCCTTCCATCCCATCTCCCAGTCTCAGCCTGGTGCTCGGTCGATGCACAGGGGGTGTGGGGTGGGATATTCCCCTGGCGGTATTCCCAGGAGGGAGGAACGCTGGGGCTGGAGCAGCAGGTTATGACGGGAACACCATGCGAATCGTTTCATGGGTGACGGAGAGAGAGAGAGAGAGAGAGAGAGAGAGAGAGAGAGAGAGAGAGAGAGAGAGAGAGAGAGAGAGAGAGAGAGAGAGAGAGAGAGAGAGAGAGAGAGAGAGAGAGAGAGAGAGAGAGAGAGAGAGAGAGAGAGGAAAGGGGGTGGGAGATAGGGAAGAGAAAGAAGGAAGGGGGTTACAGGAGAGAGAGAGAGAAAATGAGAGGCAGAAGGGGGAGAGAGATGGATGAGGGAGAGGGGGAGAGGGAGAAAGAGAGACCCCTGTGTTTGTCTCCCTCCACTGTGAGAGGGGCAGGGTGGGTAAGAGGGAGAGAGATAGGGCTGGTCCCACATTGGAGCGATCAAGCCACAGCTGAATGATATCATTCAACCCCCTCCCTCTCCCTTTCCTCTGCCCAATCCACTGAGGGATAGTTGCTGTGCTGAGACACTGGGCCAGAAGTGGGGCCTCTTCTATTTCTTCATGATGACCGGGCCCAGCACAGCTATATTTCAATCAGTGCCGTGATTCCCTCCCTCCCTCCCTCCCTCCCTCCCTCCCTCCCCCCCTCCCTCCCTCCCTCCCTCCCTCCCTCCCTCTCGGTACTAATTTCCCATGCAGACAAGCACAGACCACACATACAGACAGAGGAGAGTAGAGCCTCCACCCTGGCCTCCAGTCCCTTGCCATCTGTGCACGTCTCTCCTCCTAGCAAAACGACGACAACAAGGCCCTGAACTACAGAGGAAGAGTCAATCCATCACAACCAGAGGGAGGGAGGAGGGTTGGAGGGAGAGAGAGAGAGCGACAGTGGGAGAGAAAGAGAGAAGGAGGGGGGGTGAGACTGAGAGGAGAAAGCTATGGAGAGGTGAGGAAACAGGAAGTGAGATGCCATGAAACTTAATCACAGAAGGGTCGTGTCGGGCAGAGGAGGGGAACAGATTAAATTAGCATAGCATTAGATATGGAAAATGATCTCTGTCAAAATCATCCACAGCACAATTATAATATGTTAATTACTTATTTCATTAAGGAAGTTTATTATGGCCCGCAGATGAAATCATGCAGGCCAAAGACACCTGGAGGGAAAGCAATGATGCCTAAATATCTCTCGCTCCCTATTTTTCCCTCTCTCTCTTCCCCCTCCCTCTCTCGTTCTCGCATTACCCCTCATCAGTCACGTCTTAGCAAAACGTCACACACTCTAGAATGTCATTTTTAGACTCCTCTAAAATCAATTGATTATATAATTACAGGTATCTACTGTATGATAACAAGATAATGAAGCCAACAGACAAAATTGATCTTGTATTACTACTGTATTACACTGGAACGATCTTGTAAGTAAACTTCACTTTCCATTTCCCCACTAGTGTGCTATAGCAGTTTGTCAAAGGGCTGTAAACAGCATTGTAATGAATAGAAAGAGGGGCGTAAAGCATTGTCACACACAGACACATATACACACACACGCACGCTTATATGTGCCCTCTCTGATGCGGCCTGTTGGCTTCTTTATGGCCAGTCGGACAGAGGACGGAGGGGATAAAAGATTAAACAGTCGGCTCAGTTCGCCCTGCTCTGCTCTTTACACCCCGTTGTTCACACAACCCTGGCAGACAGACAGACAGACAGACAGACAGACAGACAGACAGACAGACAGACAGACAGACAGACAGACAGACAGACAGACAGACAGACAGACAGACAGACAGACAGACAGACAGACAGACAGACAGACAGACAGACAGACAGGCAGGCAGGCAGGCAGGCAGGCAGGCAGGCAGGCAGACAGACAGGTGCTCGTCAGGCGTGGTAGGACCCGACCAGCTGATAGTAAAAGCAGCGGAGCAGGTGCAGGTATTTGGGAGGAGAGTATGGAGGGATGGAGGGAGAAAGAGAGGGAGGTAGGGAGGGGAGAATAGAGGTGGAGTGAGGCTCACTGTTCTTTTTATCAACCAACTCCAAACAGGAGTCACGCCGTTTCAACAACAGCTGATGGTGTGATTGACATCCAGGCGTGATGCCAGCGGTCTTAGCCAGACATGTAGGTCATAGGTCGCAAGTAGAACTGGACAGTAGTACTGCCTTCATGCTCTGAACTGACCTACCCTTAGTGGAGGACATCTTAGTTTTGGGGGGAGGAGTGGTGGAAGAGGGCATTGTGGAGCTTAGAAGAGGCTCATTTCAATTTCAATTGTTTTATGATTCACCATGATTCTCTTGAAAGACATTTAGGATGATCAAAATAGACTCTCTGTGATTGCCATGTCAGGCATTGAATATGTATGAAAACGAACTCCCACAACCAGACAGACCCAACCAAAATCTAAGTTACTTCAAATGAACCTGTGTTGTTTTATTTAATATTTAACTGAAATTGGGGAAACATATTTAGACTTTTCCATAACATTTCCCAAACGATCCTATTTTCAACCATTATCTTCACTGCTAAGCAACTTCAGAATTCCAACTTCAAAATCCAGTAGCTCAGTTTTCATTGGCCCGCGAGGCTTCAAAACACACCAAACCGATATTGATCGTAAAGGGACTTGGGGGAAAAAAAGAAAAAAAAATGAAGGAAGAAATAAAAAGAGAAGAGGCGGCAAAAAAAAAGAATGAATAAAGACATCGATGGGCAACAACAAACCAGGGGCGATATATTTCTGGGGCTGCTTTCGTTCATTTCAGAGAAGAAGGAGAGAAGAGAAAGTGAGAGCATGTACAAAGGGGATCAACACACACACACCCGGGGCTGGGGTCACAGTCGGAGCCGAGAGAGGTGGTGAGATGCTAGCGGCTACGCAGGAAAACCTCTCGCCAGCCTTTCATATCTCATCCCACCGCGGGAAGATCTCAAAAGATTTTCAAAAAACAAAAACCAACAAGAACCCCTCTCCTCTCCACAACTGCCGCCCCCCTACATGCAGATGTGGATCCTTGTTAGGTCGCGCAGCAAGGGAGGCGGGATGTAGACACTACGATGACAGCCTTTAGGGAATGTTTCAGAGTACAGAAATACTAAATACACACATGCGGTCAGGGGGGTGAAAGCTTTTGCAATTTAATGTATGTTCTACCTCTGAGCACCAGAGATGGAAGATGGTTGAGGCTGAGCTCATTTCACAGGGTATCTGTTGAGAAGTTTGATCATAACAACTTGGCACCCACTAGGTTCTACACTCGTAGAAAAAAAGTTGCTACCTAGAACCAAAAAGGATTCTTCGGCTGTCTCCAGAGGAGAACCCTTTGAAGAACCAATTCTGATTCCCAGTAGAACCCTTTTGGCTCCAGGTAGAATCCTATTGGGTTCCATGTAGAACCCTTTCCCCAGAGTGTTCTGCATGGAACTGAAAAGAGTTCAAATCAAATCAAATGTCATTGGTCACATACACATGGTTAGCAGATGTTAATGTGAGTGTAGAGAAATAGTTGTGCTTCTAGTTCCAACCATGCAGTAATATCTAACAAGTAATCTAACAATTTCACAACAACTACCTTATACACACAAGTGTAAAGGAATGAATAAGAATATGTACATAAAAATATATGGATGAGCGATGGCCGAGCGGCATATGCAAAATGCAGTAGATGGTATAGAGTACAGAATATACATAGGAGATGAGTAATGTAGGGTATGTAAACATGATATAAAGTGGTATTGTTTAAAGTGACTAGTGATACATTTATTACATCCAATTTCTAATTATTAAAGTGGCTAGAGATTTGAGTCGGTATGTTGGCAGCAGCCACTCAATGTTAGTGATGGCTGTTTACCAGTCTGATGGCCTTGAGATAGAAGCTGTTTTTCTGTCTCTCGGTCCCAGCTTTGATGCACCTGTACTGACCTCGACTTCTGGATTATAGCGGGGTGAACAGGCAGTGGCTCGGTGGTTGTTGACCTTGATGATCTTTTTGGCCTTCCTGTGACATCGGGTAATGTAGGTGTCCTGGAGGGCAGGTAGTTTTCCCCCTGTGATGCGTTGTGCAGACCTCACTACCCTCTGGAGAGCCTTGTGGTTGTGGGTGGAGCAGTTGCCGTACCAGGCGGTGATACAGCCCGCCAGGATGCTCTCGATTGTGCATCTGCAAAAGTTTGTGAGTGTTTGTGGTGACAAGCCGAATTTACTTCAGCCTCCTGTGGTTGAAGAGGCGCTATTGCGCCTTCTTCACCACGCTGTCTGTGTGGGTGGACCATTTCAGTTTGTCTGTGATGTGTACGCCGAGGAACTTAAAACTTTCCACCTTCTCCACTACTGTCCCGTCTATGTGGATAGGGGGGTGCACCCTCTGCTGTTTCCTGAAGTCCACGATCACCTCCTTTGTTTTGTTGACGTTGAGTGTGAGGTTATTTTCCTGACACCACACTCCGAGGGCCCTCACCTCCTCCCTGTAGGCCGTCACGTCGTTGTTGGGAATCAAGCCTACCACTGTAGTGTCATCTGCAAACTCGATGATTGAGTTGGAAGCGAGCATGGCCACGCAGTCATGGGTGAACAGGGAGTATAGGAGAGGACTGAGTGTTGAGGATGTTGAGGATCAGCGGTGTTGAGATGTTGTTTCCTACCCTCACCACCTGGGGGCGGCCCGTCTGAAAGTCCAGGACCCAGTTGCACAGGGCGGGGTCGAGACCCAGGGTCTCAAGCTTAATGACGAGTTTGGAGGGTACTATGGTGTTAAATGTTGAGCTGTAGTCGATGAACAGCATTCTCACATAGATATTCCTCTCGTCCAGATGGGTTAGGGCAGTGTGCAGTGTGATTGTGATTGCGTCATCTGTGGATCTGTTGGGACGGTATGGGAATCGGAGTGGGTCTAGGGTGAATGAAAACGTATACACTTACTCGCTCTGGACAAGAGCGTCAGCCAAAATGTCAAGAGAACGACAGATCCATGAGAAACACCAATGATCACGTTGATTTGCAACAAACGGTGCAGTTGCATCACGTCGTCTTTTCAGTTGTACCTATAACGAGACATTTACAACACGCACCAACCCGTTCGTTGACATTTGCAACAACTTTCAATGAGATGCACTTGTCCTGAGACAAATCACAGTTTCCCCACTGCATGATTCTCGTCAGTGAGTACCAGTGCAGCTTGAACACACTTGCTGATACTAGAGTTGTATGATCAGGGAGTCTCCAAAGGAATCTTAAGGAAGGGAAGAGAGGGGGAAAATTGTGCTCTCCCTTTCCATCTAGATTTCAATCTCCATTTACTGCCCTACGTAAGGGACAACTGTCCACATATATCTGGGCCCACGTATATCTAGTGGACCCACAGAATTAACAAGAACACTTATTATCTTGTATCTCTGATACAATTACATTTCTATGATTCTACATTTAGACATTCAATTATTTCCAGATTTGACGTAGAGACCCGTTTGAAACTTCAAATATACTCGAGTGAAAGACCCGGGAAACAAGACAACCCCACTGTACTACAATTACCCTGCATTGACATCACGTCTATCCATCTCCACACCAGCAGCCTTTTGTAGAACGGGACCGCCTTCGGCTGTTTGGCTTCCACCGTAAGAGAAATTAGGAGGCCATCGTCCTTAAAATGTTGCCCCCCCAGTTTCCTTAAATCTGCGGGGAATAAAGAATGCTGGTAAACTAAACTGGAAGAAAAATGGTTTGGTTCAATGGGAAGCCGGCTCCATAAATCCCCACGCAATGCAGTGGAGGAAGGCTGAAGCAGAAACAGGTGAATTCTCCCAGCAGCTCCACAGTGGAAAAGGAAAACCTTTCATTCATCCCTCAGGAGAAAACAGGGAGAAGGACAGAAGAGGGAGATAGAGAAAAGGAGAAAGGAGAAGAAAGATGTAGGGGGAGGAGTGAAGAATAGAAGAGAGATAAAACGGATAAAACTGGGAGGAGGAAAAGGAGAGACTCAGGAGAAGAGACAGGCTGGGCGGTCTGGGGGGGGGGGACTGCCACCAGTCTGTTTTAGTCTGTAGTCTCATCCTCTGTCATCTAACAATGAGCTTTGTACAATCTGAACTCGTACGACAACAGTCATCACAAGCAGCTATTTGGAATCAAACAAGGGCTAAGTGAGAAGTGAAAGGGATTCATTCAATAATGTAGTAATCTCAGCGCTTGCTGGGACAGGGAAGAGGGGTAGTATTGGGTGATGTTATGGAGCGAGGAAGAGCGAGTGGAGGAGAGAGAGGCTGTGGGGGGTGAGATAAGTGGATGGGGGTTGATGGGCGGGCGACGAACAGGGCAGAGATGGGAGTTTTGAGTGAGAAGTAAGTGAGTTATATTTAAACCATTAGGCAGCTTATTCACTCAGTACAAATGCAAATGAACTGACATAATCATATCTGCTTCTCCCTGAAATCTGACGGACTCCCTCTTTGTACCTCGGTGAGAGTGGACGGACGCTCTCACTGCTCTCATCTGCTGCAGTGGCTACCAACGCCCTGCAGTACACCCTGCTACTCCACAGGCACACTCGTCTACACCCATGTGCACTCACTCACCGCACGCCACATACACACCTCTTTACCATCTTCACACTACCCTGAAGCTCCACCCCCCACACACACACAGGCACCAACCCAAATACAGATCAAAGGCTGGATTTGTAAAGCTAATGGCTGCTGAGCTACAACCAGATCCAGAGAGAGAGAGAGAGAAGGGGGGCGGGTGTAGATATGGAGAGAGGGAAGGATAGATATGGAGAGAGAGAGAGCGAGAGCGGGAGGGATATGGAGAGAGGGATGGAGAAAGAGAGAGATGACGAGAGAGGGAGGGAGGGACACGGAAAGAGGGATGGAGAAAGAGATAGGGACAGAGAGAGCCAGGGAGAGAGAGAGATAGACAGAGAGATGAAGAAGAACATACAGACACAGTCCATACTTAGGTGCCACTTCAGCATTCACACTTCAGTCTGTTTGCTTGTTGGGTACATTTGAACTTTTAGGCAATGTGAAGAGCAACACATCCACAGATGGTGCATCTCCCTCATAGCGGTGTTGTGTGGGATTGATTGTGTCGAAACAGACCTCTGTCTCACACATGGTAGGAGCACTCCTGCTATTCCCACAGAGCCCTTAGACGTCCATGGAGATAGGTGTTCTGTGGTGGATTGGCTCAAACGCAAGTGAGCAAGAGAAAAGAACAGAAAAGAACGGGAAAAAAGTTCCTCTAACAAGCGATTTGGTATTTACTTTGTTAATTCGTTTTTTTTCCCCTCAACACGTTGACGATTTAAGCTCGTCTCTGGTGCTGACTGACTCTCACGCGCAGCGTTGAAATCACTTCACTTTAGAACCGGCAAAATCCTTAGATCATCTTCACGGATTTATTGATCACAGCACCACATGTCTGAAGGGAAGTTGATGAAAATGTAACGCGTTTCCTTCTCCGTCACGAATTCGAGCAATGCACAATAATTGCTCAATAAAAATAAAATAAACATTTGGGGTGTCATGATCACTGACAGTGATGAGAGGGGTGGGGGGGAGGGGGTGAGTAGTAGCTCTTACATACATTTGTGATGGATCCAGGCCAAAAAATCTCGATCGCTCCAGATGCCACCGACACTGCAACTTCATTACCATGACAATAAACAAGTGAAATTAGCAAAAATGAAAAAGTGTCAAAGCTGCAGAAATGTGCCCGTGGCTGGATGTGCCTCTCCCTCTCCATGGAGTTGATTCAGTGCTGAACGTGTTAATCAAGACAGCTGGCTGGAATTCTCAATGGAGATTTGATGACTTTCTTTCAACTCATCCATATGACAGTACAGATTTTCTACTACACCCCTACTGTATGTCTAACACTGTTTTAGGCCCAATGTGGGGCCCTAAATATGTTTTCAGTCTGGAGTGACTGACTCTACTCTCACTCTCCACCCCTGAGCTTTCATTCATCGCGATGGTGTGTTTTTGGGAGTCCTCTGTGTCCCCGAGGATAATGAGGACCTGATGGGATGAGACTCAACACCACTGCTCTCTTGCAGGTGACAGCAGGTATTTAACTCTACAATAGTTATCAATCACACGGGGAGCCCACCGGATTAAATGGATCACCGTATGGCCATAACTGCGCTGGTGTGACTGGGTGGTCCAGAGTGTCACAGAAGAGTAGAGGACACAACTCTATGCATTGAGCAACATGGACGTAGATCTACATCATTCTCCTCTTACGTAACACCAAAGCTCTGACTATCAGGTGGCTATAGTGGATTCATCACATCCCAGACAGTATCAGCTCTGAGGGTGATGGGGAACTTTAGGGTTAGGCTAAGGGAAAGGGGGGGGTGACAGTGAACCCAGTGACCTCCCGAAGCCTCCCTGAGAGAGTTCAGAGGTCACTGTGAACAGTGCTGAATGGCCATACTGGATGGAGCCCTGTAGGGGAGACTTGTTGTGGAAATCAATGCATGGCCGGTGGTCGGTCTCCTTCTCAATCACAGAGCTATGACAGGAAGTCCAGATGGCTGCTGGGCAACATGGCTCTCATCAGTATCATCATTACCCAGAAGGCCTGAGCGGTCAAAGGGTTGAGGGGGGATATCAGTTGATTTGTCACCCTGAAACACAGGGGGGAAATACCAAATGTGTGTGAGTGTGTTTGAGTGCGTGTGTGTTTACGATTACGGTAATGAATGATAAAGAGATAGAGAGATGCTTCTCCCAAACAGCAGAAATCTCTCCAAACAAGAGAGCAGCAGGGCAAAACAACTGCTCATCATTACTACGATTGCATATTCACATTCAAATGTACAGTTCATAGATAAATGACAGCTACTCTCAGATTCCCTGGTACCTCTTTAAATATTCCAGTACAGAGATCATGTGATCAGGTGATGCAGTCCTTATTAGATGCAGGCTAATACACACTATCTAGGCAGGGGAAGAAGGGTTTAGTACAGAGGGTGCATTCCCACTGCTTCTGTGTGACTTTGAACAGCGGCTGACCCCATGAACCCAACAGCAGCACAGCCTTGATGAATCTGAGGTCAGGAGGTCATGGCAGGGTCAAGGGTGAGAGAGAGGCCTTGTGTCTGACCCTTGGCTCTGTGAACTACTGATAATGTTCCAGTTGAACGAGAATGATGCTTGGTGCAAGAGAAAGTGTGCGTGTGCATGTGTGTGTGTGTGTGTGTGTGTGTGTGTGTGTGTGTGTGTGTGTGTGTGTGTGTGTGTGTGTGTGTGTGTGTGTGTGTGTTCACAAAGGAAGAAAGAGACACAGAGAGAGGGAGAAGCTGACATTCTTCCTTGATCAATATTCTATTACTCACGACAATTTGGATCGACCTTACAATAGATTCCGATACTGTGTTGTGTCTGGTTAACTACAGCATATCAACAGAAACAAATACACCCTTCTTGTTGTCTGTTCTTTTGCCCATTGATAGCTAATAGGCCTAACTCTGCTGTGTGCGCATGCATAATATGTGATTCTCCATAGGAGGAGGTACACACAGACATGTCGCTCTGAATAACACACACACACACGTGACACACACACACACTGACAGTGTCCCGACCATGAGACCCACAGACGCTGCGTACTGTACAAAAACATCTTGCACACCATGGATATCAGAGTGGTCTTTGAGTGGTCTTGGGTATGTCTGTATCAGCTTTGAGTCGTCTTGGCTATGTCTGTATCAGCTTTGAATGGTCTTGGGTATGTCTGTATCAGCTTTGAATGGTCTTGGGTATGTCTGTATCAGCTTTGAGTCGTCTTGGGTATGTCTGTATCAGCTTTGAGTCGTCTTGGCTATGTCTGTATCAGCTTTGAGTCGTCTTGGCTGTGTCTGTATCAGCTTTGAGTCGTCTTGGGTATGTCTGTATCAGCTTTGAGTCGTCTTGGCTATGTCTGTATCAGCTTTGAGTCATCTTGGGTATGTCTGTGTCAACTTTGAGTCGTCTTGGGTATGTCTGTATCAGCTTTGAGTCGTCTTGTGTATGTCTGTATCAGCTTTGAGTCGTCTTGGCTATGTCTGTATCAGCTTTGAGTCATCTTGGGTATGTCTGTATCAGCTTTGAGTCGTCTTGGCTATGTCTGTATCAGCTTTGAGTCGTCTTGGCTATGTCTGTATCAGCTTTTTACATCTGGATATGGGGATTTTCTCAAGTGCTGTTAAGATAGATGGGCAGCGGTGATGAACAGCAATCTTTTTTGTTTCTTTTTTTAACCTTTATTTAACTAGGCAAGTCAGTTAAGAACAAATTCTTATTTACAATGTGACAGCCTACCCCGGCCAAACCCAGACGACGCTGGGCCAACTGTGTGCCTATGGGACTCCCAATCACAGCCGGTTGTGATACAGCCTGGATACAAACCAGGGACTGTAGTGAAGCCTCTTGCACTGAGATGCAGCACATTAGACCGCTGCATCACTGAAGGACTTTCCCATTTTTGTTCTGAAGCCATTGCAGCATTGTTTTTGGCTGCATGCTTGGGATCATTGCCCTGTTGAAACGTACATCTTTGCCCCAGTCTAAGGTTGTTTGCACTCTGAAGCAGGTTCTCATCAAGGATTTGGCTTCATTCATTGTTTCTTCTATTCTTACCAGTCTCCCAGAAAAACACATCCCCATAGCATGATGCCGCCACCACCATGCTTCATGGTAAGGATGGTGTTAAACAGGTGATGAGATGTGCCTGGTTTTCTCTAGACATAGTGATTGGCATTCAGACCATCAGACCACAGAACATTTTATGATCTCAGAGTCTTACACGTGCTTTTTTCAAACTCCAGGTGTGCTGTCATGTGCCTTTTTCTCAAGAGTGGCTTCCATCTGGCCGCTCTCCTATAAAGCCCAGATTGGTGAAGTGCTGTAGAGACTGTTGTCCTTCTGACAGGTTCTCCCATCTCAGCCAAAGAACTTTGTAGTTCTGTCAGAGCGGTCATTGGGTTCTTGGTCACCTCCTTGACCAAGGTCCTTCTTGCCAGGTTGCTTAGTTTGGTCAGACGGACAGCTCTAGGCAGGGTCAAGGTAGTTCCATCATTTTTCAATTTCCCAATGATGGAGACCACTGTGCTCTTGGAAACTTTCAACACTCCAGAAATTGTTTTATACCCTTCCACATATGCCTCATCACAGTTCTCTCTGAGATCTACGGACAGTTCCTCAGACGTCATGGTATAGTTTCCGCTCTGACATGCACTGTCAACTGTGGGACCTTATAAAGACAGGTCTGTTTCTTTAGAAACCATGTCCAAACAATTGAATTTGCCACAGGTGCTCTCCAATCAAGATGTAGTGAATTCAGGCTGTAACAACAAAATGTGGAATAAGGGATAAGAATACTTTCTGAAGGCACTGTGGATCATATTCTGACACACACACACACACACACACAACTCTCTTTACCCTAAAACCCTTCACACCCTATAAATATACAGTAACTTCTCAGAAAAGGCTCCTATGGTGACAACAAGAAAAAGGGAAATATAAAATGTCCTCAGATTAGAATGGAGAGCACTAATGTATTGTGTTCCACACAGGAGGGGGTTCTGTGTGCCACGTTATTGAAATCCCTGAAGCACTATACTCTACTTCTCATTAACTAGCACAAGATTGCTGGGGTGTCTCTTCTACCTCTTTAATAATAAAACGACATGCACAACATTCTTTTTCTGCCGAGTTAAAGGATTTCCTCATTTAAATCAACAGAGGCAGGAACAATAACAACAAAAACATCAACAACGGTAACACGGCCTCCAGTCGGGAATGTTCTGAGGAATGGAGGACAGGGTTGGTTGGGTGGGAGAGGAGGGAGGAATTGAGGAAGGAGAGGAGAAGAGGGGAGGTTGACTGAGGGTTCAGTGTCTCTCTGTGCTAATAATGTATGTCAATCCATCAAGCACTTACTGATTAACAGAGGTGAAGGGACATGTTGTGTCTGTGTGTGCTGGTGCGTGTGCGTGCGTGCATGTGTGTGTGTGTGTGTGTGTGTGTGGTTGGTTAAGAAAAGTAGTTAGCATTACATAGGGGCAATTCCATGATAACAGAATTCCACTTTGGCATACATTTTTAAAGGGGAAAAAATGAGTCAAAGAAAAACCATTGATTTCATATTTTAACCAACCATACAACTTTATGCACAAGGACTTACAAAAACTAATTTCAAATCAAATCAAATCAAATTTTATTTGTCACATACACATGGTTAGCAGATGTTAATGCGAGTGTAGCGAAATGCTTGTGCTTCTAGTTCCGACAATGCAGTAATAACGAACAAGTAATCTAACTAACAATTCCAAAAAAACTACTGTCTTATACACAGTGTAAGGGGATAAAGAATATGTACATAAGGATATATGAATGAGTGATGGTACAGAGCAGCATAGGCAAGATACAGTAGATGATATCGAGTACAGTATATACATATGAGATGAGTATGTAAACCAAGTGGCATAGTTAAAGTGGCTAGTGATACATGTATTACATAAGGATGCAGTCGATGATATAGAGTACAGTATATACTTATGCATATGAGATGAATAATGTATGTAAACATTATATAAGGTAGCATTGTTTAAAGTGGCTAGTGATATATTTACATCATTTCCCATCAATTCCCATGATTAAAGTGGCTGGAGTAGAGTCAGTGTCATTGACAGTGTGTTGGCAGTAGCCACTCAATGTTAGTGGTGGCTGTTTAACAGTCTGATGGCCTTGAGATAGAAGCTGTTTTTCAGTCTCTCGGTCCCAGCTTTGATGCACCTGTACTGACCTCGCCTTCTGGATGACAACGGGGTGAACAGGCAGTGGCTCGGGTGGTTGATGTCCTTGATGATCTTTATGGCCTTCCTGTAGCATCGGGTGGTGTAGGTGTCCTGGAGGGCAGGTAGTTTGCCCCCGGTGATGCGTTGTGCAGACCTCACTACCCTCTGGAGAGCCTTACGGTTGAGGGCGGTGCAGTTGCCATACCAGGCGGTGATACAGCCCGCCAGGATGCTCTCGATTGTGCATAATTTAGTGGAAGAACTGTGCAGATGCAAACTTTGGTAACAGAATTACGGTAAAATCTCCCTCAGGTTTTCATGCGACCACATTTTCCAGAAATGTTGTTAAATATCGACTCTGAATTAAGATTTAAAGATGTCTGCAGAAAGAATGGTGAAAGAATGGTGTGTCAGCTATGAAATCTGTTAATTTACCTCATTTTTAAGATGGAAAATGGTTGAAATATGTATCTATGCTTTCATTTCCCGACAATGTAGACTCTTAGCTTTCATTTGACATCCAATTTTATTTTATTTAATTTTTTACATCCAACTTGATATGCTCCTATGAACTTCACATGTTGGCTCTCATGGGTCCTTTTACATGGAAATGCCCATATGCTAACAATGCCACTCTGTTGTCATATTCAAAAAGTAGACTATAAGGCTGTCCAATGGAGGTGGTCCTGAGTCCGAATGTAATGACCTCATCCATGTAATGACCCCATCCCCACACCCTCCACAGTGTACACAGCCAACCTGACCTGCCTCTCACCCCACAACCCCCTACAGAACACACTCTACAGTCTACAGAGTATACTGACCTAACAGTCACCCTCAAACCCTGCCCACAACACCCTCTCCCTGACATCTCCCTCACCCCCCGACACCTAACTCACCTCCGACAGACAAAGAGAGGACAGAGCGGTTGGTCAAACTGGTGGCTAGGGGCTTATTTTTACCCATAATCACATCTCAGCTCGGGAAACTGTACACAAAACTGGCAATAGACACAGTGCTGGAGCAAGACCGTAGAAAGTAAAGTACCTGCGACCTGGGATAGAAGGTTTACAGCAATGTTAAAACATACATAAAATCACAAGCTCACCAACTTGGGCCTTTCCAGTGAATTGTCAGAATGAAATGGCAAAGGACACATGTGCACAATATGCTATAGCTCTCATGTTTGGAACCACAAACCGCCTCTTGTGGCAAAGAGTCTCTCGTGGGACTTGGAAGGTGCAGTACAGTGGCATTTGGGAGTAGAACGCAAACAGTGCTGTCATAACAAATGTTTAGTGTCTGCAGGGGCTGTCCCGTGTACTAACTACAGTAAGGACGGTCTGCACGCGGCGGCGGCTAATAACTGCAAGAGAATTTCCCCTCTGTGCTTTTGTAAACTGAACTTCACATCAAAGCAAGTGATTAATTACTGATAAGGGGTTAATGAAACAGTCATGCTTTTTGTAATTAACTGCGACTCAGAGATACAGGGCAGACCCCTCGTAACCCTTCAGCTAGGACTTGTGTTCCTCTTTTTGTGTCATGTTCCGCTGTGTCGTCTTGCCGTCTTGCACTTTTCTAAGTTTAAGTGAAATCATAAAAATAAAAAAAGGTATACGATAGGCCAGGAGGGAACAAACACGAGCTGGATTTGTTTATCCCTCTTCTAGAGAGGACGGGGGGGGCTTTTAATTAAAGGCTTTGAATATTCATCTTGAAGGGTGGTGGAGTGATCCAACAGGGTCAAGATTATATACAAAACTGTCTTTGCCTTAGGACACATGCTCTCAGTAACTGTCTTGTGTGTTGTTTAAGAATTCAGACACAAAACGGCACTACAAGTCACCCAAAAGTTCCCTTCTCTCCTATGGATTATTTCGCTCCCTCTCTTGTGTCTTTTGTGTGGGAGAAGTTTCAACGTAAAGGGCACCTACTCTAGCACTTTTCTTGAGCGCGGAATTTGGTAAAAGGGTTGATCCACGAGAGTGGATGAATCTATTTGACCGATATGTGTGCGTGTATCAGTTGAGTAGTTTGGTGAAGACTGCATGCAATATCAAATGTGGTCACCACCATAAGAGGGACTGAAGGTAGGAAAAATGTCCAAGAATGAGTGGGGTCTTAGTGGGGAGTTCCACACCATTACCCTTACCAATACACCCAGGGAACACACACACACACTTACTTACACGTGCACACACGCACACACTATGAAAAGTACATGTACAGTATACACACACACACACACACACAGTGGATGAGACAGTGGGAATGTGTGATTAATATTTAACAAACAGGAACAGAAATAGATGGGTTTGTGTGTTCAGAGGCGAATAAGCTGCAGGAGAGTGGCCTCCACCATGGCCCATGAAACATTCAACACACTCCAAACAGTAAATCATAGAAAATAGAAAAGTAAAGTTCAAACCAAGATAGACTCATAAAAGGGATGTCAGTGGACTGGATCACATCTGAACGTACTGTATGGCTCGTTCAATTCTGCATCACCCTCTACACCAACTTGTTTTAAACTAACAATAATTCATGATGTGTCCAAATGTTTTTTTGTCAACAAATGCTGAATAATCCCAATAAACAGAATTACAAAAGATTATTGACGTGTTATTTTGGCGATGGAAGATCTCAATCTCGTTCCCTGTTATGCTGACATGATGTATAATGTACATCATCATCCTCCTCCCCCTCCTCATCGCACTCGGTGCACTCTCCTATAAAATGGAGGAATAGGTTGCCGTAGACTAAACCACGAACACACAGTATATAATGTAGTACAGTGTGTGTAACAAAAAGGGTGAAAAGGCTACCTCTATCTGAAAAACCATATGGTATGCAGTCTGTGTGTGTGTTGTGTTTGCGTGTGCGCTCCTACGTGTGTGTGTGTGTGTGTGTGTGTGTGTGTGTGTGTGTGTGTGTGTGTGTGTGTGTGTGTGTGTGTGTGTGTGTGTGTGTGTGTGTGTGTGTGTGTGTGTGTGTGTGTGTGTGTGTGTGTGTGTGTGTGTGTGTATTCTACCTGTATATGATAAATCTGTTCTCTCTCATAATCTGTGTAATTCCAAATGTGATATATGCGAGCATGGACTTTGAATTATGACCCAACCAGCACATTGTAAAATCTCAGCCCAAACTCTCCCTGAGTATACTCTCTTCGGTTTGACCTACTCATAAATCTCTGAAAAACTCAGAGCCAAGTACACAGACTCTTTACACTCTCCAGAGTTGGCGTCTTCAGAGGGGGAAAACACCACTAGAGTAGCCAGTTGCCTCACGTCAGAGAAGACACCGTATGATACCGTATGATATATTTTACAGAATACTCAGAAAAACATGCCATTAATTGCTCATGAACATGAGAATGGTTAACTGCACATTTAAAAAAACAAAAAAACATGAATGATGTCCTAACATGGACACCATACACCTGGTTTACTTAACCAAAAGTAATGGCAAGTGACCCTGAATTCTGGAGCATGTTTTTGAAGTAATGGGCATTTTCCTTAGAGTGTTCCCTTTTTTGTGTACTTGCCAAGAGAACTCCAGGCAAAGCACAGCATCAGCAGCCCCAGCCAACGCGGTGCGAGGACAAAGGAGTCGTTTACTATTGTTACCCCGCCTCAACGTAATTTGCGGGTTAGCATGAGGTGCGATCTCGCCGAGAGAAAAAAAAGAAGAAAAAAAAGCCACCTCGGCGTCCTTCTGTCACCTGTGAAAAAGAGGCACCTGCGACGCCGTGCGCTGAGTGGCGGCGTGATCTGAGAGCGAGTGGTGAATATTCATTGGCTGTCTGGGCTCTGCCATTGACTTGGTGGATGCGGTCCGTATGTTGGGGGCGGGTGGCTGGCTAGCTGCTGCATATTGTGTAATTAGCGTTAGCGTAGCGCTAGCTGGTTGAGGATAAGGGGGATGTCGCGGCTCCATTAGTGATGACATTCATCGCTCATCAGTCCACTCGCAGATGATGATGATCAACATACGGCACATCATCCCTCCTAATGAGATGCAGTTTGTTGATGAAAGCCAGTCATCAAAATTTAAGCTTAAAAAAAAGGGGGAGGCATGCACGGTCTAATGCAGCTCATTTTTCAATCTAATGGTGGTAAAATAAAAAAAAGGATTCATTAACCACCAGCCATCTTTGTCCTAAAGGAATGTTGCATATGTGTGTGTATTTGTGGTGAGTTTAAATGTGTGTGTACTTCTGCAAGTGTGTGTGTGTGTGTGTGTGTGTGTGTGTGTGTGTGTGTGTGTGTGTGTGTGTGTGTGTGTGTGTGTGTGTGTGTGTGCGTGTGCGTGTGTGTGTTTGTGTGTGGCTAGTCATAGTCAGTACAAAATTAATCTGCTTGTGGTTCACAACACCATTACCCTACCATTACCCTACCTGCACATTCTTGTGTGTGTGTGTGTGTGTGCAGACGGGATGCTCATCATCTCCTGGAATATGAACATTGTCACTCATGGGTAGCACAGATGGCTAATTTCTGGAAAAAAAGCAGATTTGAGCTATTTTTCACTCTGTGTGTGTGTGTGTGTGTGTGTGTGTGTGTGTGTGTGTTTTGTGTGTGCGTGCGTGTTCACTTGCGCATGTGTTTGTGTGTGTGTAGAGGGGGTTCAGTCAGGCTTGACCACTGACAGATAAATGCTTTGTGTTGTAGAGCTGCCAGCTCAACATGGCTGCCTGTCAGTGTGTGTGTGTGTGTGTGTGTGTGTGTGTGTGTGTGTGTGTGTGTGTGTGTGTGTGTGTGTGTGTGTGTGTGTGTGTGTGTGCAGTGCCTCTTCTAAAACCTCCGTTGTGACCCAGCTAGCTACAACCGTCCGTGGAGCTGCTCCAAAGTGCTCTCTCCTCACATTTCGACAAACAAAAGCCCCACTCCACAGCCATCGAAAAGGACTGAGCACAAAGTAGAAGACCAATATTGACCACTTGCTCTGTTAAGCTGTATGGTGTATGAATTGGTGTTTAAGGGTGAGGGAAAAGGTTGTTGTTCGGGTCGAAATATGTTTAAATGACCAAATGACCAAGTTAATGATAAACAGGTTTGCTTTGTAGGCCAGAGGAGAAAGAGGGAAATTAATGTGGCTAATTTTCTATTAGTAAACAGGAAGTAGAAACTGTCCTGCTCAGAGAGGGTGGGGCAAGGGGAGATGGAAGGCATTGTTCTGTGCCTGTGTGTGTGTGTATGTGTGTGCACATATGTCCGTGTCTCAGTGTGTACTAAATTAATTAGGTTACATATATTTTCTTGTCCTTGCCAACACATTCCTAACAAACACAGGCCCTCAGGAAGGATCAGCGGTGGCTTAAACGCAACTCTGCAGATTCACTCCCTAAATTCTAATTAGAACCCCCTTTCTGCTCTCCCAGCTCAAGAGAGAAATGGTCAGAACGTCTAAAACATCTGCTGTGCAGATCACCTCCTCCCTCAGATGGTAAATCATGGCTCGTCTAGTTTGGGCTCTTCCACGACGACAGAGGGATGAGAGGGAGAATAGTGGAGGACCACCGTTCCAGGCAGACAAAGTCAAGTTGTGTCTTCCTCCTCACATCCTCATTTGTGCTGCTTTTTCTCTCTTTTCACCCTACTATTCCTCTTTGTGACAAGCTTGCATAACCCACAACCGTACCTGGAATAAAAGAGAGGGGTTCAACATAAGCACCAAAAGAATGATACAATACATCAAATCCAAAGAGCAAATCCAACATGTAAAATGAACACCTTAGTCCTACCAGAACCTCTGGTTCAGTCTTTGAAAGGAAGTCCCATGTTCAAATCCAAGGAAGTATAGACCCATTTCCCGGGCCACGTCATGAAACGTTTAGGACCCGAAAGCCTTTGTTTACATAGCAGTGGATCAGATGGTTAGTGTCTACACAACATCGCAGATCAGAGGATTGGTTAGCTAGCAAGCCAGTGAGGCAAGGTAAAATATCACAAATAGACCTAGATAAAGGCAGAAGAATAATCAACCTGTTGAACATAGCTATAGCCATCAGTCTTGTGTGTTTTCACGGTCATCACTCACTCACTGTTGAGTTTGTCAAGGTCCTGTTGAGTTTGTTGGTACCGGGATGCGCTCGCATCACTCCAACGTGCCGTTTGCTTCTTAACAAAATATGGCTCTATAATCTGAAGGGAAAAAACTCGCATAAAAAAATACAAGAAAAAGGTCATTCCAATGAAATCCCAGGTATTCAATGTCTATTTTCCACTAAAGCAGTTTGGCATATGGAGGGGGAAAAGGAGCAAACAACGCTAGGTTCTCCTCCAACAATGGGCCTACTTGAAGATGGCACCTGTGGGATGGACACACACGCCTCCAACCACCATACCTCCAGCCTTAAAGGCCTGCAGTTTAATGGGTAATTATTGTCTCACAATGAAGTGTGTTAAACGTATCCTTGGTCAAGTGCATACATTATTAACACATTTATAATAGTTTCATCGTTCCATATATTTTAAATGTTTCATTTCATGTTACATCTGCTTCGTTTTTCTTTTCTTTTATACTCTCTATGCCTCGATTCCAATTGTGTCGTAGTAAATTAACCAGAACAAATATACAGTATACTGAGTTGTACAAAACATTAGGAACACCTTCATAATATTGAGTTGCACCCCCTTTTGCACACAGAACAGCCTCAATTCGTCTGGGTATGGACTCTACAAGGGGTGGCAGGTAGCCTAGTGGTTAAGTCCGTTGGACCAGTAACCGAAAGGTTGTTAGATTGAATCCCCGAGCTGACAAGGTAAAAATCTGTCGTTCTGCCCCTGAACAAGGCAGTTAACCCACTATTCTTAGGCCGTCATTATTCATAAGAAGTTGTTCTTAACTGACTTGCCTAGCTAATTTTAAAAAAACAAGGTGTTGAAAGCGTTCCACAGGGTTGCTTGCCCATGTTGACTCCAATGCTCCTTGCAGTTGTGTCAATTTGGCTGGATGTCCATTGGGTAGGTGGACCATTCTTGATACACACGGGAAACTGTTGAGTGTGAAAAACACAGCAGCGTTGGAGTTCTTGACACACTCAAACCGGTGCGCCTGGCTACTACCATACCCTGTTCATAGGCATAAGTACCTTTTGTCTTGCCCATTCAACCTCCGAATGGCACACATACACAATCCATGTCTCAATTGTCTCAAGGCTTAAAAATCCTTCCTTAACCTGTCTCCCCTACACCTACACTGATTGAAGTGGATTTGACAAATTACATCATTAAGAGATCACAGCGTTTGCCTAGATTCACCCGGTCAGTCTATGTCATGGAAATGGTTTTGTACACTCAGTGTATTTGGGTTTGATTCCCATATCAGCAGAAACTAGTTAGATGCCTTGTGCTTTACATTTGCGTGGTTCACTGGCCAAAGCAGATGGTTCTTGGTGTATTATAAACAACGCTTGGTCTTTGCCTCCTTGTTTTCTCCTCTGCCTTCAGCCAGCCTCCACACGGACAGACATGCGGACAGGAGGTCAGGCTGTGTCACACTCCTCTGTGTCAGTGGTGGGCGGCAGGTCCTACAGCCATTCAACACCACCAACAGTTACTCTTACTGTTCTAAGGCAAAATAAAATTAAAATATTCTAACACATCTTATACCGCACTCAAATCTCTCTCAATAGGCAAGACAGTATAGTAGTTATCATATCGTCAATGGTTTCGCAATCTACAGAAAGAATGCCAAACCCTCGCACAGATATATATATGCCTCTGACCCTGTGGAGACCGCAGTCTGAGGGGTTCGGTGTTAAAATGTCCGTTTAAGATTCCAAATGTGTCTGGAAACGTGTTTTCTCCAGCCACACACGAGGAGGCTGACAGTGAAAGCGGGTGTTGAAATGTGTTCTCTTTAAAAAAAAATGTGAGAGCTCTCATGTGCAGCAGAGCTACCCAGCTTCCTACACAATAAAAAGGTGATTTATTTAGTGTTTGGAGGGTTGTCAGGCCCCGGCCCGCGGTTTCACAAAGTCTAATGTGTTCTTAAATTGCCTGGGCTTAGATATACACACGAGGCAGGCATGGAGGGACACCCACATGAGCTGTTCAATAAAGGAATGGAAGAAGTGTCATTCCACTATTACCCTGTTTAACACACGGATGTACACACACACACACACACACACACACACACATACTGTTCACATAGACATATATACACACACAGAGACATTTGGTAAAGATGCAAAGTGGACAAATAGTATAAGCACATAAATATCCAAACACATTTATGCACACATTCAGTATTATTTAGTATCCTCTCTCTCTCTCTCGCGCGCTCTCTCTCTCTCTCTCTCTCTCTCTCTCTCTCTCTCTCTCTCTCTCTCTCTCTCTCTCTCTCTCTCGCTCTCTCTCTCGCTCTCTCTCTCTCTCTCTCTCTCTAGCTCTCTCTCTCTCCCTCTCCCTCTCTCTAATGTCCTCTCCAGACACCAGTACACTTGAGGGGTTTAAGGTAATTGCACTCAGGCCTTCGTCTTAGGGGCCGGCTGGCGCACCACTCTCACTTGTAGACTCATTAACCAGGCTAACAATTATAGCCGGGCTCTCATAAATGATCAGAAAGGTATTAAGGTCTTAAATATCACCACTTTGTTCATTTACTGCGGCTGTCAAATTAAAAGAGGGAAAAGGGGAGGTAAAAGGAGAATCATCGGCTTCTTCGCGCTCCTCTCTCTGCTCTAATAATGATGCTCATTTTTAAAAAGTGTTTTTGTATTATTATGCACTAGCCTAATGCAGCCATGTTGCCCGCACCCATCTCATAGCTAATTGTGTGCACACATGGTCGTTGGATTATGATTTGCTGTCTATGCCCACTTTAGCGCTGACCCTGCTAGATGAGGGGCCAGTGGGCATCTGTGTGTATGTGTAGTGGAACTGAAAGGGAGCATCGGCAAGACTATCAAAGCCTCTACAACATGTGAAGACGTTACGAGGACTCACATTTTGGTTAAATATCCTGCTAAACATTTAATTAGCAATAGAGTGACAATTGCAATATGGTAATGCCAGCAATGAGCTGTAACAGGGATAATATACAACACAGTAGGTCTGACACCAACCAATTAATAAAAGCAACGTATAATGTTATCTCTGCCAAATAGTTGTTTGATAAACCACTACAGCTAAGCTAAGTGAATGACTTGACAGATTATTCATAGGGCCTCTTTCACCCAGAGTTCTACAGGCAGGATATAAAGGCCTCACAGCCACAATGATTGACCCTATAATGTCCTCATGGGCTCATTCCTCCATGCCACGTCCCCAGTCAGCCCTTACACAGACACTGCCATTACAACCAGCTAGGCAGTGGTAGCTTCCCTCGCTCTGTCTCCATGTGTCGAGTCTAGCCAGCACTAGCAACACAGTCACACTGCCTCCCTTCCCTTCGCTCTTGGGGAAGGCAGGCTGGCAATGATGGGCAGTGGGGGGGGCAGGGGCGAGCGACGCTCTGTGCCTCTCAAATCAGGTCCATTTTTTCATTAGCTCATATCCTTGCCAGGCTTTACAGCTGGCTGATCAGCAATCAGCAGCCGTTTGTTTCAATCAAGTCCGAGCAGCAGCACCTCCACATTTAGAGACAGGGCCAGATTACCGAGGGAGGGAGGGAGGGAGGGAGGGAGGGAGGGAGGGAGAAAGGGAGGGAGGGAGGGAGGGAGGGAGGGAGGGAGGGGAGAGAGGGATGTCTTGTTACAATGATGGGGTGGGGAGAGGGACATCCAAATGCAGCCAAGGTACAGGAAAATCAGGTATTTGAAATATACTGCCAGGGACCTCTCTATAGTAATATGCACAATGAAAAATATTTTGTGATGGACAGGGTATCCATCAATATACAAACAGCGAGAGAGGGAGGGAGGGAGGGAGGGAGGGAGGGAGGGAGGGAGGGAGGGAGGGAGGGAGGGAGGGAGGGAGGGAGGGAAAGTACACCGTCTGTCTCAGCCCTATCTGTTACCAAGAGCCTCATCAGCCTCATCCACCTCTCTGTGGAAAGGATGGAGTGAAAAAAAATGAGAGAATGAATGAGGGATGATTTAAAGGAGCAGGTGTAGTGTCTCGGAGAGGCCTTGTGCCTACTGAGCCCAACAAGCTGCAGAGCGTGAGGCGTGTTGGATCTATAAGCAAAGTATTTACCCTGCCAGAGAGTGAGAGAGATTAGCCTGTACAATAGTGATTTATACACACACCCAGCAATCCATTACCCCTTACAGTACGTATAGCCACCCTCTACCGCCCTCTGTCTCTCCCTCTCTATCCACCCCCCCTCTCTCTCCCCTTTCTCCCCCCCCACTCCCTCTATCCATCCCCCTTTCCCTCCCCACTCCATACCTCCCTCCCGCCCTCTATCCCTCCCTCTCATACACTCGTTCCCTGTAGGCCCTGTCAGAGGGGCCCTGATTCCCAGTTAGCCTCCAGGTACGATGTTTGATCATAGTAACTACTGACTCTGTCACCTCTATTTCTTCTCTTTGCAAATACATTATATATAAGGCAGGACAGCAAGAGATTTATGATAGAGAGCAGAGGAATCATATAGAGATGGATTAAAAGCCATGTTGGATAGATAGATAGATAGATAGATAGATAGATAGATAGATAGATAGATAGATAGATAGATAGATAGATAGATAGATAGATAGATAGATAGATAGATAGATAGATAGATAGATAGATAGATAGATAGATAGATAGATAGATAGATAGATAGATAGATAGATAGATAGATAGATAGATAGATAGATAGATAGATAGATAGATAGATAGATAGATAGATAGATAGATAGATAGATAGATAGATAGATAGATAGATAGATAGATAGATAGATAGATAGATAGATAGATAGATAGATAGATAGATAGATAGATAGATAGATAGATAGATAGATAGACCTCCAACCCAAAGACCTACATTTGGGGTTTATTTGGTGCTTTGACAGGCAGATTGCTTACTTGAATATGGGACAGGAAAGTGATGGAGAGGGAGAGATGGTTTGACACACAAATAAGGATAACACGAGTAGGAGAAGTGTAGGTACAGGCATAGGTGGAAGCTATTTGAAATGTTGAATGCTGAATTACAAAGGCAGAGAAATGTGTACAATTGTGAAATTGTATGACAACAAAGAGACAACAAATTAGTTTTCAGGTATATTTTGAAGTGTAACAAAAGTAAAACTGTTGATGTGGCTCATCTTTGACATAATGTATCATCATATTGTGTTGGGATCGAGAATTCAAAAACAAACGAAGAGAGGCGAGGGCTCCCAAGTGGCACAGCGGACTAAGGAACTGCATCTCAGCGCTAGAGGCATCGCCACAGACCCTGGTTCAATTCCCGGCTGTATCACAACCTGCAGCGATTGGGAGTCCCATAGGGCGGCACACAATTGGCCAAGCGTCATCCGGGTTAGGGTTGAGCCGGGGTAGGCCGTCATTGTAAATAAGAATTTGTTCTGACTTGCTTAGTTAAATTAAATAAAACGTCAGGTTTACATATACCTAAAGTGACATATAACCAATATGAGGAATTCATTTAACCAACAACTGATATTACCTACATCTGAAATTGTTTCCTGTGGTTTGTCCAGATGACTTTGAGTGCCATGTCATCAACAGTTTGTTAGCTACATTCCTCCAGACACTAAGTAATAACTGGTGGGATGTGACAGACTACATGAGTGTCTATTCATTTCATTGTAAAGCCCCTCCCCCATCTCTTCTGTAATTGGCCAGCCTCACCACAAATACAGTGTGACAGCTAAAAGCAGCAGACAAGTTGGGACATGATGCTAATTGTGAGACGTCGTTACATCTTTAGGAGAATGGCTCCTGGGCTTGATAGGAGATGTGTCTAAAGCCATATCACACACCCTAAATCCACCATATCCCCCCTATAAGCCCCCACTCACCATCATTCCCTGAAAACGCCACAACCCCCCGAGCCCCGAGCCCTCCAAAAGCCCGGTAATTGTGCAGTCTGACCTAGTTAGCCAGACAGACTAGCAGCATGTCGTATCATCTCAACAGGTAACGATGCTCAGTGACGCTAATTCAGACCTTAATTGTGGTGGCAGATCTGGTGTGTGGGGAGGGGGTGTGTGTACGTAAAAGAGGGCTGGTGTACTCTCGGATGGGGTCAATGAAAATGATTTGTCACAACACACACTCACACACTCAGTCAGTGATACTCTGAGACAACCCCACCCTTACAAAGAAATCACAAGGCTTTCAGACACATGTTTCACATGCTTATTTTTTCACCACTTCTAGCTACATCCTGGTCTTCCATCCAGGGACCAAACAGGACAGACCCTGCTTAGGTTCAGAGGCAAACCAGCAGTGGGATGCAGGGTGGTATTTTGCTGGAATGAATATGCCACAACTTGCAACATGAAATGAGGCAGCAAAGGCCAGGGTAACATAACCAAAGATAGGGAAAATCGCATAAATAAAATGAACTTTTTTTTTTGCATCCATTTACAATTCATTTGTTCTTGCATTTCAAAATGATTTCCTTGCAATATTTTGTTTTGCTATCAATACTTTGGGGTTTATGTTTTGCTTTCAACATCATATTTGTTGGCAATACTTAGAATGTTGTTCTTGACTTCAAAAGTTTTGGTTGATATTAATGGCACAAAAGTAACTCACTCACTAGAGGATTGCATCATATAATAACACTATTACTCTCTTTAAGGTGCTTAAAGCGGCAGACCTTCATTGAATTATTAACAAAGTGTTCTCCCTGCCACAGTTTCAGTAAAAGGCTGAGGGATGGGGCAGGAGACATGCAACCACTCTCAAGTGAAACGCTGTGGATGCAAGGACTGACCCTCCGTGATACCAAAAGGATGGTTTTAACCCTGTTTTTAGGCTATGCAGTGGTTATTTGCATTTCATTTGTTCACAAACAGTGGAGTTAAACAAGCTTATATTTTGTGTTCTGATGAGGTGACAGTTGAACCAAAATCATGAGACATTTATACGTTATATTCTTCAAGAATCAATGGGTACATATCATTAATTGATATGGATGTAGAAACTAAGGATTGGCGCTTTAACAGGCAGTGACCTTCCTACAGCAGAACGAAGCTGCCATTTTAACGTGATTCAATAAAGTTGCCCCGCAAAAACCTATTCTACCCACTGTTACGCGAATATCCCGCAAAATCGTTCCCCTTGTCCTGCATTTGGGCTTTTTAGATGTGGTCACCCTAATTCCACCGGTGGAAACTTTCTAACTGCAACATGTTAACACCATCTTTCTATCGGGAATAGAACATGAGATTTTCACGTGATGTGAATTTGCAGTTTCACATGTGAAATACGTGGCTTACTGTTACAAAACGTTCACATGTGAAAATTAGATACTGTATGCAGTTTCACATGTGAAAATTAGATACTATATGCAGTTTCACATGTGAAAATTAGATACTGTATGCAGTTTCACATGTGAAAATTAGATACTATATGCAGTTTCACATGTGAAAATTAGATACTGTATGCAGTTTCACATGTGAAAATTAGATACTGTATGCAGTTTCACATGTGAAAATTAGATACTATATGCAGTTTCACATGTGAAAATTAGATACTGTATGCAGTTTCACATGTGAAAATTAGATACTGTATGCAGTTTCACATGTGAAAATTAGATACTGTATGCAGTTTCACATGTGAAAATTAGATACTATATGCAGTTTCACATGTGAAAATTAGATACTATATGCAGTTTCACATGTGAAAATTAGATACTATATGCAGTTTCACATGTGAAAATTAGATACTGTATGCAGTTTCACATGTGAAAATTAGATACTGTATGCAGTTTCACATGTGAAAATTAGATACTGTATGCAGTTTCACATGTGAAAATTAGATACTGTATGCAGTTTCACATGTGAAAATTAGATACTATATGCAGTTTCACATGTGAAAATTAGATACTGTATGCAGTTTCACATGTGAAAATTAGATACTGTATGCAGTTTCACATGTGAAAATTAGATACTGTATGCAGTTTCACATGTGAAAATTAGATACTAAATGCAGTTTCACATGTGAACGTTTTTAATATGTGAAACTGCAATTCACATGTGAGGTCAAAACATGCTATGCCAGTACCATGTGAAAAGGTGGTGTTTACGTGTGAACTCAAAATTGAAATCATGCGAAAATCTGGTTTCACATGTGAAATTGAAACTCAACATGTGAAAAGAAAATATCGATTTCAGATGTGAAAATGAGATTTGACGTGTTTTTTTTGTGTGTTTTTTTTGAAAGGGAACACATGACCACACACTAAGCAGTCAATCTCAGTTGTATTGAAGATGCTTTTGTCGTTGTCCGTTTTCCTCACTTGAATCTGTTGTAAACATGCACTAATATAAAATATAATCTCTTAGACAAACAGTAAAATAAAATAAAAACTCTCATCGACTGTAACAGGTTATTATGTCAAACGTGAAGAAAAAATGCCACATTGTCAAATTACACTGTGATAAACCCTAACACATTTACTCAGTCACACGCACAAGCCCATAAATAGGTAGATCCAGAGAGATGCACACAGAGAGAGACAGAGAGTGACACACAGTGAAGCATGCAGCATTCATCTCTCAGTAATTTAACCACAGGGACCCCTAACCGCCTTGACCCTTAATAGCAGGAGCTGTCAATACAGACAAGGTCAGTGAACCTAGGCCAGCGTGTCAGACTCCCTCAGCACAGGGAGGGAGTGCATGTGTTCGTTGGTGTGTGTGTGTGCGTGCAGCCATGTCTGTGCGTGTGTGGGTGCATGTGTGTCCTTGTGTGTGTGTGTGTACATGTGTTGCTGCTTCACTCACACTGAATCGCAACAGGAACAGCCATGTGTACCCACTCAAGAGGAGAGAAAAGAGACTGAGACTTATCCACAGCTTATCCATCTAACTGAGAAAGAGAGAGGGAAAAGTACTCCCTGTCAAGTGCAGTCAGTCTGTCTAGGTTTTTCTGCCTCTAATTGAGATTAAATTCAATGAAAAATACAAAAAAATAAAAAAAATAAAAAGAGAATCATCAAGCTGGTAATAGGATTATTGGTTGTTGTTTGTTATGGATGGCGGATTAAAAAGTAAACCGGGGTTAAATGCAGAGGAGATTAACTCAGCCGTTAGTTATCGCCCATTTCATAAAATTAGCACACGCAACAGACTGAGAGCTCATTTGCATGTTGAGATAACAGCACCATTGTTGTACGAGTGTTGGCGCTAATTAGAGGTTGTGTGAATACTGTTATGATGAATTAAACCCTTCATCATTAACACTGAGGAGAACTCGCAAATTATTGGAGGGGAAAAAATATTGAAATCCAAGCTTGAAAGAGTATTTACATGATGTCAAGTTGACTGACGTCAAAATGGAGCGAGACGAGGCCCGGGTTTACACTTTGAATAATATCAAAGTCATTAAGATACAAGTTGAAATATTACGTGGTTAAATGACCCTCGTGGTTGACCTATTTGTGTGTGTGTGTGTGTGTGTGTGTGTGTTCATAATAATAATAATAATAACAATTAGGTAGACACTTGTATCCTATTGCATGTGTGTGTGTGTGTGTGTGTGTGCGCGCGCATGTGTGTGTGCGTGTGTGTGTGCGCGCGTGCGTGCGTGTGTGTGTGTGTGTGTGTGTGTTTGCTTTATCTAAAGTGCTTTTATTTATGTGGCGTAAATGAGGAGCTGCTCTCTCTCGAACTGGTCCTTCAAAAACATCAGGGAATGAATATAACTAACTAGCGTTCAGACAGACAGTACAGTATGTTATGCAATATAAAGGCTTGCTAATTAAAGCCTTCTCTCTGTCAGTTCTGCTGGATAAACACTTCAAGAACCTCTAGAGACAGTTAGACAGAGAATAGATGCCACCATGATGACATGGAAATATCCTCCGCTGAAACATATTTAGTTAAAGATGACAATGGTGACAATCTCCAAGAAAAAAATGATGTTGATTAGGCTCTTCCTTGGTTTTCAGTTATAGAAGCAAGCCACATAGATTGGATACTGTATTGAGCAGTTGCTTAAAGAGCTATGACCATAAAAATATGAATATATGTCTACTCCTATAATTTTGTACATACATCACTTCAATTTATATTTCTCCCAAGCAGGCATTCAACCATGTAGGGGTCAATAGCTTAATACTAAGCAATGCCATTATTCTTGTGAGATTTTGTTCTGCTAATCGTGGTTTAGTGTGTTGTTGTACTGTTACTTCCGTGTCGCTGTATCCATCCAGTCCCTCTATGTTGTGTTAAATGGCCAGATGAGAGGCCGCAGATGTGAAGGCCGTCATGCCTGCAGGCGTAGCTGACCTCCACTGGCTGCCTGTGACGCCTCTCCCCGCTAACTAGCTCCAGGCTAAAAACAAAGAGGGAAGAGGGGGGGAAGAGGGAGAGTTGCATGGGGCAAAGACTTAATTTGACTATTTTGTCACAAAATGTACAAAGGGCTGTTCTGATCTGTAACATTTTACACACTGTGTTTAATCCCATTCTGTCATGGCTAACAGGAGGCTAACAGCAAGGGCATCGTTTTCCCTGGAGTGTGGCCCAGTAGCTAGCGATTAGCATTTCTGTTTTCTCACCTTGCATACGGCCTACACTCGTCTTTATGTGTGATGAATCAATGTGTTTATTGTCAACATGTTTCTTGACAATGTTACGTTCTCTCCGTTTTAGCCATTAGACTGACTGAGCACTGACTTTCCTCTCACAAAATTGGACCTGGTGTAGAAAACATATGATGTAAATCGTTGAGTTGAACAGCTAGACAGAGCCTTCAGAAAGTATTCACACCCCTTGACTTATTCCACATGTTGTTGTGTTACAGCCTGGATTCAGAATAGACTGAATCCTTTTTGTTCTCATCCATCTACACACAGCACTCCATAATGACAAAATAAAAACGTGTTTTTAGAAATGTTTGAAAGATGTATTGAAAATGAAAACAGACATATGTAATGTACATACTGTGAGTATTCACACCACTGAGACAATACGTGTTAGAATAACCTTTGGCTGCAAATAGAGCTGTGAGTCTTTCTGGGTAAGTCTCTAGGAGCTTTGAACACCTGGATTGTACAATATTTGCCCAATATTATTTTCAAAATCTTTCAAGCTATACAAACTGGTTGTTGATTATTGCTAGACCACTATTTTGAAGTCTTGCCATGGATTTTCAAGCAGATTTAAATCAAAACTATAACTTGGCCACAAACTTTCACTGTCTTCTTGGTAAGCAACTCTAGTGTAGATTTAGCCTTGTGTTTTAGGTTATTGTCCTGCTGAAAGGTAAATTAATCTCCCAGTGTACAGAGGAAAGCAGACCGAACCAGGTATTCCTCTACGATTTTGCCTGTGCTTAGTTCCATTCCTTTTGTATCCTGAAAAACTCCCCAGTCCTTAATGATTACAAGCATACCTATAACATGATGCAGCCACCACTATGATTAAAAATATGGAGAGTGGTACTGAGAAATGTGTTGTATTGGATTTGCCCCAAACATAACACTTTGTATTCAGGACAAAAACTGAATTGCTTTGCCACATTTTTTGCAGCATTACTTTAGTGACCTTGTTGCAAACAGGATGCGTGTTTTGGAATATTTTATTCTGTACGGGATTCCGTAATTTAACTCTGTCGTTTAGGTTAGTATTGTAGAGTAACTACAATGTTGTTTATCCATCCTCAGTTTTCTCCTATCACAGTCATTAAACTCTGTAACTGTTTTAAAGTCACCATTGGCCTCATGGTGAAATCCCTGAACAGTTTGCTTCCTCTCAGGTAACTGAGTTTGGAAGGACGCCTGTATCTTTGTAGTGACTGGGTGTATTGATGCACCATCCGAAGAGTAATTATTAACTTCAACATGCTCAAAGGGATATTCAATGTCTTTAAAAAATATATTTTTATCCATCTACCAATAGGTGCCCTTTTCTCGCAAGGCATTGGAAAACCTCCTTGGTCTTTGTAGTTGAATCTATAAGGGCACAAAAGCAAGACACAAATGCAGACACAGGAGGAAGATGGTAGAGCTCCGATATTTATTATAACAAAGGGAGCAGGCAAAGGCAGGTCGGGGCCAGGCGAGAGTTCATAAAGGTCTGAGTCCAAACAGTACCAGACGATAGGCAGTCTCGAGGTCAGGCAGGGGTCAGAAACCAGATCCGAGTCCAAAACAGTACAAGGGGATTGGTAGGCTGGTAGTCAGTGGTCAGACAGGTGGGTTCAGAGTCAGGACAGGCAAGGGTCGAAACCGGGAGGACTAGAAACAAACAGAGACAAACAGGGGAAAAAATAGGAGCAAGGAAAACCGCTGGTTGACTTGGCAAACAAGACGAACTGGCACAGAGAGACAGGAAACACAGGGATATATACACCAGGGATAATAAGCGACACCTGGAGGGGGTGGAGACAATCACAAGGACAGGTGAACCAGATCAGGGTGTGACAAAATCTGCGTTTGAAATTCACTGCTCAACTGGGGGACCGTACAGATAATTGTGTGTGTGGGGTACAGAGATGAGGTAGTCATTAGAAAATCATGTTAAACTATTATTTCACAGAGTGAATCCATGCAACTTATCATTTTTACTCCTGAACTTACTTAGGCTTGCCATAACGAAGGGGTTGAATATTTATTGACTCAAGACACTTCAGCTTTTAATTTTTAATAAATTTGTAAATAAAAAATATAAAAAATAATTCCACATTGACATTATGGGGTAATGTGTGAGCCAGTGATTAAAACAACTCAATTTAATCAAACTTCAGGCTGTAACGCAACAAAACGTGGAAAAAGTCAAAGGGTGTGAATACTTTCTGAAAGCGCTGCAGATGTTTTTAGGCTTTGTATGTTCATGTCTTATTTTAATATCTTGTTTTTCTGAAGAGGGAGACAGCATCAAATGAAGAAGATGGGAGATCTATGAAGAGAAAAACCCAGGTGTCGATGTTTGAGCTGCCACGTCCCCTTTGAGTGACAGCCAACAATCTTTCCAAGGCTTCCTAGTGCGACGCCAAGGACAAACTGCACTGCACATCACATGCTGGCCGAGACGGCACACATCACACGGCACGCGGCCACTGATCTCAGCGCCGGAGGCCGCCAATCAAGCACATCACAAAGCGCTGACAGCGGCCAGGGCCAGAGACTTAACCCCTCGCCTGCCAAGCCTGAGACCACACCACACACACACAAACACGCAGGGCACGCATTCACACACACGCGCGCATGCACACACAGACAGACAGACACACAGTCTGAGCATGGATGAATCAATAGTCCATCCCAAACCATGCAAACTGATCATCCCACAGGGATCGCTTTCCAGGTTGTAGTGATGTTGTTGTTTCCACCTGGCCACAGTATTATTGCCATATTCCCACACTCAGTACTCTACCAGTACCATTACATAGTAACATTAGTAAGACCACACATCTAACTTAATTGGGTATGTCAGATAATGCACAATAATATACTCTGTGTGACACGTACATAGCGTTTAATGGGCCTGATGCTTGATGCAGTGGTCTCATATTGTTTCCCTTACGAGAGGGATTTTTGATGTGTTGTCAGGCCTGGTGTAAAAATAACTGAAGTGACAGGGTTGTCTTGGTTGTCACTGTTGTCAGGCTGGTGCGGATTTTCACAGCCGTGGGTCGTTGGTGTGTGTGGATGTGTGTGTGTGTGTGTGCTCATGTTGTGGGTGACATTGCTGATCGCTGTGTGATGACAGCCTATCATTGTCGCGACGTGAGAGTGAGGGTGGCAGAAGGGCCTTTTTGGCATGTGTTTCTAAACACCTTCATCGGTGTCTGTGGCACTCTGTGGCACTCTGTGGCACTCTGTGGCACTCTGTGGCACTCTGTGGCACTCTGTGGCTGGCTGTACATAGGGAGGGAGGAGAAACAAGTATAATGTTGGAGCAGTCGCATTGGTTGCGTCCGGAATGCCACAGTATTCTTTAAATAGTGCGCTTCTCTGAGTTCCCTCAGACTTACTGGGCCGAAGGCGAGTTTTGTGGTCAGGCGTACTCACCATGGGAACCATTGTCTCTGCCTCTCTGGGAATTGTCAGGTGATAATACTGGTAAAAATGTGTCTGTTCAATTAATTACAGTGTATTACAAGATTCTGCCATTCCAGTAAAGCTAGGTAGGGTTACTTTCATCATTGCTAGCTACCCCCACCCCCACACCACACACACACACACACACACACACACACACACACACACACACACACACACACACACACACACACACATCCACCTGACAGGGTGAAGTAGAATTATCCAGTAAAAGTGACAGGGATGTGACAAGCAGTCCATTAAATCAAACTCCAGACGCTAGCAGCTCCCCTCCTTCCATCACTCTGGTGATGAGGCCCCCATCAATGTGGCCATTAAGTGGATTGTCTGGCCATGCACAGACAGGCAGCAGATCTGTTACCAGGCATATTTATTTATAATGTCGCCGTGAGGAGTAGGATATCAACATGGCTCTGAAGAGAGCGATAGCCTTATAGGGACCCGTCAGAATTGTCTAATTTGCTCAGATGCAATTTAAACTCTGTTCCTTGTTTGTTCAGACAAATACAAACTTTATTGACGCGTCAAGAGACAAGACGGCTTGTCATGGAGCAGTGCCACTGTGTTAAAAACGCGCGTTTCACAAGTGAGAAGGCAGTCAACCTTTAAACAGATGGATAATCCCAAGTGGCGCTATAAAATTAATAGACTCTAAACAACCATGGTTGCGCTCACGAAACTGACCATTCCTGTCACAGTCACCAAAGTGTCGTCGTCTCCCCACCTGTGGCCACTGTTTTAATGTACTTTCTGTTCCAAAAAATACTGTCCAAAGTTATGTTTGTAAAAACATCTTGGTAACGTGAGTTATTTCTTTATGTTAAGTCTGTAGCTACCAGGGTTGGGCTCAATCCCATTTCAATTTAGTCAATTCAGGAAGTAAACTGAAATTACAAGTCGAATTCCAAACAATGTCCTTATTATCATTGAAATTGACCGCAAATTATAGTTAAGCCTTAAAACAGACCGAAGTGTTAAGGCTTATAAAATACCCTCCATACTGTTAGGCAGACCAGCAAATGGAGGGTCACATTTCCTATTAGCTGCTATCATCTATGCTAACATGCTAACAGCAGTGGACAGGTGCTAGGACTGTGGCCTTCTTATTCTAGGCCTCGAGGCCCCCACATCCCCACATCTCTATACATCCAGAGCCCGGGTCTGACCAAACTGGCCCCGGGGTCCCTATCTAACCCAACCTCCCCTCCCCACTCCCTCTAATCTGGTTATTGGGGCAACGACAAGGATTAGCCGTGTGACATGGGAGGGGTTTCTCTAACGAGACTGCTCATATGCATAATTCATGTAAACATGATGGTGCGGGAGGGGGGACTTGAGGGGGGGGGAGTGGGGGTTGTTGAGTACAGCCATAATGGAACAAATGCTTACATACACACAGTGATGTCTGAATAAACACTTCAGTCGGTCACTGGAGCAGAGATGAAATAGAGTGAAATAGATTTGGAGGGGAATGGAATGGAATAGACTGAGGTGTTATTACAGCAAGGGGTGTATTCATTTTATATCAAGACATTCAGAAGGTGCTCAAAGCAGATGATGACCATTGAAATGCAGTGCTCTATGGGGGAATTCTGACCCGAGTTAAGCGCGCTTAACTTCCATTTTTATGCACTTTTCTCTCTACAAGTATTCTAACCTTAAATTTGGGCATGAGAATAGCATGCTATTCACCCACTAATTGTTTGGGGTGGAGATTTAAGAAGGTGTGGCAGAGGTGAGTCTACAGAAAGATGTATTCTTGACTTAATTCCCGTACAATTCCACCATCTTTACGCGCGATGAAACCATGAATAAGGTCGAATGAATGAATGTACTGTAGAAGGTTATAATTTTAATTGTAGGTCCTCATAATTTGCAGGGATGAAATTTTGAGACCCAGGCTTTTCTCAGTTATATTTTACACGTTGTATTATGTTAAATATTAGCCACTATCAGGAGCCACCACCAGTAATACACACATATATCTATACTGTAACTATCACTTGAGCAATAAGGCCCGGGGGGGTGGCATAAGGCCAATATACCACGGCTAAGGGCTGTTCTTATGCACAACGCAATGCAGAGTTCCTGGATACAGCCCTTAGCGGGGGTATATTGGTCATATACCATAAATCCCAGAGGTGCCTTATTGCTATTATCAACTGGTTACCAAGGTAATTAGAGCAGTAAAAAGACATGTTTTGTCGTACCCGTGGTATACGGTCTGATATACCACGGCTGTCAGCCAATCAGCATTCAGGAATAGAACCATCCAGTTTGTAATTTAATCTAAGTTTCCTTCATTTTGAAGCCTACATTTTGCATCATTCCATTCCATTCCGATTGCCTTTCTTTAACGCGTTCTCTGGAGTGATAAATCACACTTCACCATTTGGCAGTCCGACAGATAAATCTGGATTTGGTGGATGCTACCTGCCCCAATGCATTGTGCCAACTGTAAAGTTTGGTGGAGGAGGAATAATGGTTTGGGGCTGTTTTCCATGGTTCGGGTAGGCCCCCTAGTTCCAGTGAAGGGAGATTTTAACGCTACAACATACAATGACATTCTAGATGATTCTGTGCTTCCAACTTTGTGGCAACAGTTTGGGGAAGTCCATTTCCTGTTTCATGACAAGCATGACAATGCCCCCGTGCACAAAGCGATGTCCATTCAGAAATGGTTTGTTGAAATCTGTGTGGAAAAACTTGAATGGCCTGCACAGAGCCCTGACCTCAACCTCATCAAACACATTTGGGATAAATTGGAACGCCGACTGTGAGCCAAGCCTAAACGCCCAACGTCAGGGCTGAATGGAATCAAGTCCCCGCAGCAATGTTCCAACATCTAGTGGAAAGCCTTCCCCGAAGTGTGGAGGCTGTTACAGCAGCAAAGGAAGGACCAACTTCGTTTTAATGCCCATGATTTTGGAATGAGATGTTCAAAGAGCACATGTCCACATACTTTTGGTCATGTAGTATATATATATATATACATACAGTAACAAATTGATTTGTACCCTTTCCCTGATATATGTAGGTCAACAACCATTTGTTTCTTTAATTTGTGAGTTCTTTGCCTTTCCCCATGGTGATTGATGACAAAATGAATTTATATGCACGATACTTAATTGTTATACCTCAATGAAACAGGAAGCCTTGGAAGGCCACAATACGTTTTTTAAACTGAGAATAACTTTAAAAAGTTGAATGTTAATGCAGATTTTATTTTGTTTGATTTTATTTATAAGAATCTTTAGGGTGCCAATCATTTTGATACCTATCTTTTTCAGAAATGTATTTTACTTGTTAAACAAGAGCTCTATATCTGAGTATATTGTTGTATTAGTATACAACACTATACTTTTTTTCATTTGTGTTATTTATTTTATCCTGTGTTTTTCTGCTAATCTTTATCATGGGTGCCAATCATTTTGAAGGTGACTGTATATTCCCATGTGTGTGTGTGTATGTGTGTGTGTGTGTGTGTGTGTATTATATGTGGCTGTGCTTGTTTGTGTATGTCGCTTTTCACTGGACATGACAAATGTGTCGCCCCTTCAGTGTGGTGTAGCTACAGTACGGAGATGCCCTCCTGCCACCTCCTCCAACCCAACCCCCTCTAACCTCCACCGCCGACCTCACCCCCACTCCCCCCCACCGCCACCTGCATAATAACCCCCTCTGTCTTCCCTGCCAGCGCCCATGTCCAAACCAAACACAACAGATCAACAACTCGGCATGCAGATCGTGTCACAGGATAAATTATGTGCAGCGTGTCAGGTTCATACGTGGGCTTGGGCTTGCTGTCCGTGACATGTGTCAGGGAGGCCCTGCGTCTCCCTCCGAACGGGCTAATGACGTGACTCCGGGTAGCCTCCCACCACACCCCACCCGATCCCTCCACCCCCATCAGCACACGTTAGACAACGTGTCACTTCCAGGCGGGAAGGACCCTCTGTTTTGGGGGATAAAGACGGACAACGACTGTCTGGTCCACTGCGAGCTAGAGGCTAGTGATGGCTGAGGAACTCCACATATACAACATGACACATTATCCCCTTTTTTGAACAATTCATACCTTCTCTCTCACACACAGACATGTGTACACACAGACACACGTGCATGTGCACGCACGCACGCACACACACACACACACACACACACACACACACACACACACACACACACACACTCTACCTTGACTTCCCACTCAAGATGGCTGCATTTTTTATTAATGCTCTGTCTCTCATGTTTTGCTTTTTGTCTTTGTATGCAAATCCTGTCTGACTTGTCTGAATTATGTGTGTCTGTCCGGGCTCCTCTTTGATTCGGAGTGACTGAGGACTGTACACATGGTGATTGCCTCCACTGGGCCTAGTCTGAGCCTTGCATAAGTAATTGAGATGTCAGTATGCGTTCTCATATTCCCACAACAAACTGTAGGAAAACATGCATTGTTGAAGGTCATTTGAATAATTCCTTAATGGAAGGGAAGCCGTTGTTTTCGGGAATGCATGAAAAAGGAAATGTCAATGATCAAAATTAACCAGCATCATATCTCACTGATGCAGAGGCTGCAGTGGTGATTCCTGGAGCACTTCTCTATTCGCGGGGTGGCGGAGTGAATGGATGGATAAGTGTCTCTGTGCATATCAAACATAACAGCAAGCGTAGTGTTTTCTCAATGGTATTTTTGGTAACACAAATTGGTTTCGAGTCATTTTCTACATTGACCTCTCTGATATAAAATAGGAAGCGACGGGGACATGGTGTATCTCATATTCAGAGACCTCTCAAGAGGTCAATGACTAAATCATACACCCACAACAGATCATGGGAAATACATCATTAAAGATGTACTGTATGTGTTTTATACATTTGGGTTTTGACAATGTGTCCCCTATTTATTACCATAAAAAGATCACCGAAATGATATTTGGTTAGTTATTCTATATTTGTGACCCGTTTCAAGAAGCTAGGTGTGTGCCCCATGTCACTACTTAACACTACTTTTTTTAAATCAGCATTTGTAGTTTTTGAGGTAGAAAAGCCTTCTGGAACATGTGAACTTTAATGTGACTTCATAGAAAAATGATATGCCATCTGTAAATATGAATAAAATTGTTAAATTACGAGCTTAATTGGCTGAGATAATGGCTGGGCTGGAAATGCTGAGAGATCAGTTTGGATTGGTCTGCCATATAGCACACTTCTGTCTATAACATGAGCTGCTCAGTATGAGTAATTAATCCTTGCTACCGCAGCTTTAAAAAAAAGATATACCATTAGCCATGGAGATCTGCAAAAGTGCTGCTACTGCTCTCAACAACATTGCTGCCCAGAATTTAGCAGTGGGAAAAAGTTGTGATGGATGACTTTCTGCACACGGCAGTGTAAACCGGAGTGACTTGACACAACAACGGGCCAAACAAGCTGTAATTAGCTACAAACCAATCGGAAAAGACAAGCTGCCATGAAGTGTTCATCCATGCATATGGGTAAGAGTCTAGCAACATTTTCAGATATCATATGTTTCTAATTTTGTCAGAAAGTCATTTTCATTGCAAGTTAAAGCATACTGTTCGCTAGCTAGCAAACGTTGGTTTGCTGGCTCGCTAGCTATTGTTGCTGACTTGCTAGCTAACATTACGTGTGTGATCTGTGTGGCAACATTATTCGTGTCTCAGAAATCCATTTGCATTGCTAGTTATAGCCTAATGTTAGCTAGCTATCTAACATTGAACCTAGTTGGTTAGCATTAGCTACCTTCAGATTCATACTCCAGCATTTCCTGCATGGTGACTAGCTATGACAATCTGTTTGTACTGTAGCTATGGTTTGGGATTAAGGTTCATTGCTAGCTAGCTGCATGTCTAAACAAAATACTCCACTTGTAAGAGAATGATTACATGACCCATCAAGTTAGCTAGGTGTGTCTGGGGGTGATTACGGCCATCTATTGTACTTCATGAACATGCGCACGTCTAGACAATAGTGACCCCTCCACTTAGCTAGATTTGGATGAGGGATGTTTATAGTATTGTCTGGGTAAGCATCATCTAATAAATATAAATAATATTTATACAACATTTGTATCTATCACTTTCAAAGTCAGATTAAGATATAGGCCAAGGACTAGATTAAGTTAATTTTTTTTCTGGAGGCTACTACTTTTACCACTTTTGGTCTTGAAATCTTTGGTTGTTTACTACACTACCTTACTTATTGTGTTCAACACATGGCCTCACATGTGAATCCTTAAAGAGATGGATGGGGCTAAGGCATAAGAGGGTGTGAACGATACAGAAAATGTGTAAATAAAGAAGAGCTATCCAGTAGGTGTACCAAAATATTCAAGGGCCATTTTCTCAAAAGTGGGGTTACATGTTTATCAACTTCCAAAGCAGAATTACTTTCCCATTGTTCATCAACTGCAGTGTATGATAGACCATTTTGTAGCTCTGTGTCACGACTTCCGCCGAAGTTGGCTCTCCTGCCTGTTCGGGCGGTGCTCGGCGGTCGTCGTCACCGTCCTACTAGCCACCACCGATCCCTTTTTCGTTTGTCTGTTGGATTTGTCTTATTAGTTTCACCTGTGTGTATTTTAGTTTAGTTAACGTCCTTATATGTATTAGGTTGTCCCGCCCTTGTTTTGTGCGGGATTGTTGGTATTTCATGTATTTTGGTGGAGTACGTGTGTGTTATTTCTCCGGTCTATTTTTGATCCTGTGTTGGATTATTCACCCTGTATGTTGGGTTGACCGTGTTGTTTTGATTGCCGGAGAATTAAACTGTCGAATCACTTAACCTGCTCTCTGCGCCTGATTCCACCCACCTTGAGAATACGTGACACTCTGAGCCTCTATTTATGTAGCAACATTTCAAATGTTGCTACATAAATCCGAATTGAGGTCACATTTAACTAAATCAAAACGGTCAAAATTATTTGAAAAGGAAAAGAAAACAAATCTTCTTCTTGTAATTACAATTATATTTAAAGAAATACATACCTATTACAGTTTCTGTCAATCGTGTACATGCAGTTTTCGGAACAATGTTGTTGATTTGTGTATGATGGCGCCAGAGGGGATGGCTGCTGTTTTATTGTCTATTAACCAACCGTGCTATTTTGTTTGTTTGTCGCATTGTTTGGAGAGAGGAGAAAGAGACAGAGATTTCACGGAAGGAGATCGGGGAGCCTTATGAGAATCAGACGATGTGCTGCTAATCTGCCTTTGCCATCCCTACTGTTAGCCAACGTACAATCGCTGGAAAAGAAACGGGATGAACTAAAAGCACGTATAACAAACAAACGGGACATTCAAAACTGTAGTATCTTATGTTTCACCGAGTCATGAATGAATGATGACATTAATAACATACAGCTGGTGGGTTAAACACTCTATCGGCAGGATAGAACAGCAGCCTCTGGTAAGACAAGGGGTGGCAGTCTATGTATATTAGAAAACAACAGTTGGTGCACAATATCTAAGGAAGTCTCACGGTTTTGCTCGCCTGAGGTAGAGTATATCATGATAAGCTGTAGACCACACTACAGAGTTTTCATCTGTATTTTTCTTAGCTGTCTACATACCACCACAAACCGATGCTGGCACTAAGACCACACTCAATGAGCTGTATACCGCCTAAAGCAAACAGGAAAACGCTCATCCAAACGCTCACCGGGGACTTTAATGCAGAGAAACTTAAATCAGTTTTTCCTCATTTCTATCAGCATGTTAAATGTGCAACCAGAGGGAAAAAAACTTGGGACCACCTTTACTCCACACAGAGACGCTTACAAAGCTCTCACTCACCCTCCATTTGGCAAATCTGACCATAATTCAACCCTCCTGATTCCTGTTTACAAGCAAAAACTAAAGCAGGAAGCACCAGAGAGTCGGTCAATAAAAAAGTGGTCAGATGAAGCAGGTGCTAAACTACAGGTCTGTTTTGCTAGCACAGACTGTGTTCTGGGATTCTTCCGATGGCATTGAGGACTACATCACATCAGTCACTGGCTTCAAGAATTAGTGCATCGATGACGTCGTCCCCACAGTGAGTGTACATACATACCACAACCAGATGCCATGGATTACAGACAACATCCGCACTGAGCTAACGGGTAGAGCTGCCGCTTTCAAGGAGCAGGACTCTAACCCGGAAGCATATAAGAAATCCCGCCATGCCCTCCGACGAACCATCAGACGGTTAAAGCATCAATACAGGACTACAACGGCTCCGACACTCATTGGATGTGGCAGGGCTTGCAAACTATTACAGACTACAAAGGGAAGCACAGCCGAGAGCTGCCCAGTGACACGAGCCTACCAGACGAGCTAAATAGCTTCTATGCTCGCTTCGAGGCAAGTGACACTGAAACATACATGAGAGCATCAACTGTTCCGGACGAATGTGTGATCAAGCTCTCCGCAGCTGATGTGAGTAAGACCTTTAAACAGTTTAACATTCACAAGGCCGCAGGGCCAGATGGATTACCAGGACGTGTACTCGGATCATGCACTGACTAACTGGCAAGTGTCTTCACTGACATTTTCAACCTCTCCCTGTCTGAGTCTGTTATACCAACATGTTTCAAGCAGATCACCATAGTTCCTGTGCCCAAGAACACTAAGGAACATGCCTAAATGACTACCGACCCGTAGCACTCACCTCTGTAGCCATGAAGTGCTTTGAAAGGCTGGTTATGGCTCACATCAACACCATTATCTGAGAAACCCTAGACCCACTCCAACCCCTCTGCAACTGGATCCTGGACTTCCAGGCAGGCCGCCCCCAGGTGGTAAGGGTAGGTAACAACACATCCGCCACGCTGATCCTCAACACGAGGGACCCTCAGGGGTGCGTGCTCATTCCCCTCCTGTACTCCCTGTTCACTCATGACTGCATGGCCAGGTACGACTCTAACACCATCATTAAGTTTGCCGATGACACAACAGTGGTATCACTGACAATGACGAGACAGCCTATAGGGAGGAAGTCAGAGACCTGACCATGTGGTGCAAGAACAACAACCTCTCCCTCAACGTGATCAAGACAAAGGATATGATTGTGGACTACAGGAAAAGGAGGATCGAGCATGCCCCTATTCTCATCGACGGGGCTGTAGTGGATCAAGTTGAGAGCTTCAAGTTCCTTGGCATCCACATCACCAACAAACTAACATGGTCCATGCACACCAAGACAGTCATGAAGAGGGCACGACAAAACCTATTCCCCCTCAGGAGACTGAAAAGATTTGGCATGGGTTACTTCGTCACTATTGGCCTATTTATTGCCTTACCTCCTTGCTTCATTTGCACACACTGTATACAGATTTTTCTATTGTGTTATTGAATGTACGTTTGTTTATCCCATGTGTAACTCTGTGTTGTTGTTTTTGTCACACTGCTTTGCTTTATCTTGGCCAGGACGCAGTTGTAAATGAGAACTTGTTCTCAACTCGCCTACCTGGTTAAATAAAGGTGAAATTAAAAAATTAAAAAACAGAAAGGTAGTTCCAATAGATCATGTTCTCTATAATGAAAGGTCACAATGTTTGAGATAATTTACTGTTTGGAGTAACCAAAAAGTTACTTAGAAGTAACCAAACATTATTCGCTGCATCTCTTTTTAGATTTAGTCGAGTGATTTTGACTAAAATATAATTAGGTCTTAATCACATTTTTGTCATTTGAATAATGATTTTTGAATAATGATTTTAGTAAACTAAATGCCCTTTCATTTTAGTCCCATTTGAGTCCCATCTGTCACATCCTTACCATAGAGAGCCCTTGTTTTCTATGGTAGAGTAGGTCAGGGCATGACTGGGGGGGTTTTCTAGTTATTATTTTCTATGTGTGGTTCTAGTTTAGTTTTTCTATGCTGGTGTTTTGTGTGATTCCCAATTAGAGGCAGCTGGCTATCGGTGTCTCTAATTGGGGATCATATTTAAGTAGCATTTTTTTCCACCTGTGTTTTGTGGGATATTGTTTTGAGTTAGTGTATGTTACACCTCTTAGTTACGGTTCGTTGTTTGTTTCATTCTTTCCTTGTTGTTTTGTGCGTTTCTCTATAAATAATATGTGGAAACCATATCACGCTGCAGCTTGGTCCGATAATTATTCCAGAGAACGTGACAGCATCACATTTGTATTGCCTCATTAACCTATAGTAAATATAAATCACTGACTTCCAAACATACATAGCTTTGTCCTACCAACACTTTTCTGCATAACACGCTATTCTCTTCCCAACTGCAGAAATATGACAAACATATAGAATAATTATCTGACCATGGAAGTTCCTAAATCAGAATAAATAAATATTGGTAATTAAATACAAACAAGACACACACAAGCACAGAGAGAGAGAGAGAGAGAGCATAGCACAATCACCAGATGGTGCTACAAAGTGTTGGAAAAGTAGTAGAGGTTCCACCTCCGTCACTCGGTCGTGTCATTGCCATTGTTATCAAAGTTCCACAGATGCTGCAGAACAGGGGCTAATGACTTTGAGCGGGAGCTAATGACTGTTTCGCCCAGTGATGTAGTCGAGTCACTAAACCTCCAGTCCGAATCGAGTCCCAAGTCCCCTGGCTCAAGTCCGAGTCAAGTCACGAGTCTCCATGGCTGAAGTCCGAGTCCCAGTGCTCAAGTCCTGGTCCAAGTCTGAGTCAATGGGTCCACATTAACTCAAAATAAAGTTCTTCACTTAGTCAGATATAGTGTAGTTGCAAGAGGAATTTAATCAATAAATTGTTTGCTATCCCTTTTCCATTCTTTCTGTGCCACCAAATGTTTGCATATAGGCTACTGGTAATGTTACAAAGGCCACATTCAATTGCAAAACGTTCTCAAACGTTGCTGATAGAAACTCCAGTGAATAGATCCAACGCTATTCCTTATTCAACATGTCAGAGAGGCATGTTGGTTCTACCTAGCATATTTCTATCTGAACGTTCTAAAACGTTGCATCCTGCTGAATACACCCCAGGTTGTTAGCCATAGAAAGAAAGAAATGTAGCGCTGGTGTTGTGGGTCACATCATTTGAACTAAGGGTTAGAATCAAGCCATTTTTCTGAAAAAAAAAGGCAGGGAGACTTGACTACAACCTGGCTATGAAATGCATTGGGAAAAGTGGGAGGGAGACTACACATTCAAAGACAGCCTACCTTTTATACTCAAGGGAGAGAGAAACAGAGCTAGACTGTTGTTTTACTATTACACTCAATGCTGCTGTTGTTTTCATTTCGTCAAGCAGCTGTTGTTTCTTATCCAGGCAATGGGTAGTTCACTACTGTAGAAGGCTGGTGGTGACTGGCTAGCTACAGGTACTCAAGAGAGTTGCCTGCGAGAAGGGTAGCCAACTATATGGTCGGTGGTGACTGGTTAGCTACAGGGAAGAAAGAGAGTCCCCTGTGCAATGTGTATAATCAAGGCGGAGTTGGAGCGAAGCCTTCCTCCCCGCAGCTCACCAGCTAATGCAGGCTGTATGTGGCGAGTCCTTCCCACTGCTGAATACAACTGCGCTGTGCATTTGTACTGCTCAGATGAATCGTGCTTGTCGCTGAAAAGCTCTCAATCTCTCCACTCTCCGAAAACTCTTGTCCAGTCCAGTTACTAGTCAGATTTTAGTCACAAACTAGGTTTTCATCCAATTGTCAACAGAGTTCCATGTGAATATTCTACATTTCGAATATAGAAAATATGCACATTTTCCCACCAGTGGTGTTTTTCCACCCAACGGACTTGTTGCTGATAAAAATAAATGTGTGATAACATAGTACACACAACATGTTTAAAAAATTTACTGATCTTGGCACATGCGCACTAGCCAACAGCTCGCAGATACAGTACGGGTAGACTGTGTTGATAGGCTATTCTACATGATGAGTTTATTATGGATAAGTATTGAGCATATTTATATTTGTCAATCCGCAGTCAGACATCGATAATCACGTCACCCGAATAAGAACCTCGATATTTATTGGAATGGAGCATCAATGTCACCCTGCACTTAAACCTCCCTGTGAAGTTAAACCATCGATAGCCTAATAAACCTCCCTGTGAAGTTAAACCATCGATAGCCTAATAAACCTCCCTGTGAAGTTAAACCATCGATAGCCTAATAAACCTCCCTGTGAAGTTAAACCATCGATAGCCTAATAAACCTCCCTGTGAAGTTAAACCATCGATAGCCTAATAAACCTCCCTGTGAAGTTAAACCATTGATAGCCTAATAAACCTCCCTGTGAAGTTAAACCATCGATAGCCTAATAAACCTCCCTGTGAAGTTAAACCATCGATAGCCTAATAAACCTCCCTGTGAAGTTAAACCATCGTTAGCCTAATAAACCTCCCTGTGAAGTTAAACCATCGATAGCCTAATAAACCTCCCTGTGAAGTTAAACCATCGATAGCCTAATAAACCTCCCTGTGAAGTTAAACCATCGATAGCCTAATAAACCTCCCTGTGAAGTTAAACCATCGATAGCCTAATAAACCTCCCTGTGAAGTTAAACCATCGATAGCCTAATAAACCTCCCTGTGAAGTTAAACCATCGATAGCCTAATAAACCTCCCTGTGAAGTTAAACCATCGATAGCCTAATAAACCTCCCTGTGAAGTTAAACCATCGTTAGCCTAATAAACCTCCCTGTGAAGTTAAACCATCGATAGCCTAATAAACCTCCCTGTGAAGTTAAACCATCGTTAGCCTAATAAACCTCCCTGTGAAGTTAAACCATCGATAGCCTAATAAACCTCCCTGTGAAGTTAAACCATCGATAGCCTAATAAACCTCCCTGTGAAGTTAAACCATCGATAGCCTAATAAACCTCCCTGTGAAGTTAAACCATCGATAGCCTAATAAAACTCCCTGTGAAGTTAAACCACACACCATATCATACCAATTAATTTTACCCACAGCAAAATATCCCACCATGTTGAATGAACAAATTACAGTATCTGTCGGCATTTATAAAATTGTACCGAAACTACCTGTTTCCATCACAGCTGTCATATATATATAGGGTATGACTTTACTCATAAAACGTGTGGATGGAAACGTGGTTAGTGAAATAATTTTGTATCTTCGCGTTTTAGTCAACTATAACGTTTAGTTATAGTTTTTTTCTGTGTCTATTATTTAGTCAGTTATAGTCTCCTCAATTGCCACTGAAAAATAGGTGTTTGACGAATATTTGAGTCACTATTTTTGATGGTGAAATGAACACTGCATCTCTGCATTTCTACAAAATTGTGAAAAAGCATAACAATTAGACAGTCCCTATTGCCTAGATCGTTCCATATATTGTACATAGTATGACACTAGTGGAGGCTGCTCAGAGCAGGACCATTCTAAATGTATTCACATCATCAAATAATTGATTAAAACACACAGTTTTGCAAAGGTCTACAGTAGCCTCAACAGCTCTCTGTAGGGTAGCACCATAGTATAGCCTGAGAACAGATACTTTCCATCCTCCTCTGGGTACATTGACTTCAATACAAATCCTAGAAGGCTCGTGGTTCTCTCCACCTTCCACAAACTTCCACAGTAATTATGATAACTTCCAGAGGACGTCCTCCAACCTATCAGAGCTCTTGCAGCATGAACTGACATATTGTCCACCCAATCAAAGGATTAGAGAATTCATCTAGTACTGAAAGCATGAGCTACGGCTATCTAGCAGTGCATAACATGCAGTGAGTAGTTGACTTTAAGAGAAAGTTTTGAAAAAAAAATTTTTTTTAAAGGAAGGTGGTGGGAGAGAGAGAGAGAGAAAGAGATATATTTCATTATATTTTTACTTCCACTTTCACTTTCACATACTTAGCTAGCGAATGCAGCTAGCAAGTTTAGCCTACTCAAACACCTGGGTAAAACAGAAAGGGATGCTATGTTATATAGCTGGTTATGGTTATCCAACACTTCAAAGTCAAGGTAAGCTTTTGGTTTTATTAATTTATTGCCACCGGGGCCTGCCAGTATGTATAACTGCTAAACTGCTTATTGACTGTGGTGCATGATTGGTTCTAGTAGCTATGTTGACTAAGACGTTAGCTAATATGGTGACAACGATGTAGGCTGTGTGTAGCGGTTAGCGGTTATGATATGAAGGTTTGGCATGGAAAGTTTTTTTTTTGCCTGGTCACAGAATGCTGATGCACTGTGCACTGAAGTCCACAAGTGAATGGAAAAGGTGAGAGGAGGAGACCGCATAGATGCGAGAATGAATTATACAATGGCCAAAAGGATCCTGCTGTTTGTATGTGGTTGCTATGAAAGGGAACTGTGTTTGCATGTGATCAGGGGTATATTCCTTCCGCCGATACTGTTGAAAAATATTTCTTAAAACGGAAGAAATGGAATGAAACGGGGATAAACATACAATACATGACCAAAAGTATGTGGGCATCTGCTTGTCAAACATCTCATTCCAAAATTGTGGACATTAATATGGAGTTGGTCTCCCGTTTGCTGCTATGACAGCCTCCGCTCTTCGGGGAAAGCTTTTCACTATATGTTGGAACATTGCTGCGGGGACTTGCTTCCATTCAGCCACAAAAGCATTAGTGAGGTCAGCACTGTTGTTGGGCGATTAGGAGTTCGATGGGGTGGAGGTCAGGGCTCTGTGCCGGCCAGTCAAGTTTTTCCACGCCGATCTCGACAAACCATTTCTGTATGGTAAGTTGGTGGTTGACGATATCCGTCTAGTGGTGTGGGGGCTGTGCTTTGGCAAAGTGGGTGGGGTTATATCCTTCCTGTTTGGCCCTGTCCGGGGGTGTCCTCGGATGGGGCCACAGTGTCTCCTGACCCCTCCTGTCTCAGCCTCCAGTATTTATGCTGCAGTAGTTTATGTGTCGGGGGTTAGGGTCAGTTTGTTATATCTGGAGTACTTCTCCTGTCCAGTTCGGTGTCCTGTGTGAATTTAAGTGTGCTCTCTCTAATTCTCTCTTTCTCTCTTTCTTTCTCTCTCTCGGAGGACCTGAGCCCTAGGACCATGCCTCAGGACTACCTGACATGATGACTCCTTGCTGTCCCCAGTCCACCTGGCCGTGCTGCTGCTCCAGTTTCAACTGTTCTGCCTTATTATTTGACCATGCTGGTCATTTATGAACATTTGAACATCTTGGCCATGTTCTGTTATAATCTCCACCCGGCACAGCCAGAAGAGGACTGGCCACCCCACATAGCCTGGTTCCTCTCTAGGTTTCATCCTAGGTTTTGGGATTCATCACTCCGAGCCTTACACAACTCCAGCCGACACTTGGCATTGCGCATGGTGACCTTAGGCTTGTGTACGGCTGCTCGGCCATGGAAACCCATTTCATTAAGCTCCCGACGAACAGTTATTGTGCTGACGTTGCTTCCAGAGTCAGTTTGGAACTCGGTAGTGAGTGTTGCAACCGAGGACAGATGATTTTTACGTGCTACGCTCTTCACTATTCTGTTAGCTTGTGTGGCCTACCACTTCGCAGCTGAGCCATTGTTGCTCCTAGACGTTCTACTTCACAACAGCACTTACAGTTGGAAGAGTGACATCCTATGACAGTGCCATGTTGAAAGTCACTGATCTCTTCAGTAAGGCTATTCTATTGCCAATGTTTCTCTATGGAGATTGCAGGGCTGTGTCCTTCATTTTAAACACCTGTCAGCAACGGGTGTGGCTGAAATAGCCGAATCCACAAATTTGAAGGCGTGTCCACATACATTTGTATATACAGTAGCAGTCAAAAGTTTGGACACAGCTACTCATTCCAGGGTTTTCCTTTATTTTTTAACTATTTTCTACATTGTAGAATAATAGTGAAAACATCAAAACTATGAAATAACACATGGAATCCTGTAGTAACCAAAAAAGTGTTAAACAAATCAAAACATATTTTATATTTGAGATTCTTCAAAGTAGCCACCCTTTACACAGTGGTCTAAGGCACTGCATTGCAGTGCTAGCTGTGCCACTAGAGATTCTGGGTTCGAGTCCAGTCTCTGTCGCAGCCGGCCGTGACCGGGAGGCCCATGGGGCAGCGCACAATTGGCCCAGCGTCGTCCGGGTTAGGGGAGGGTTTGGCCAGCAGGGATATCCTTGTCTCATCACGCGCTAGCAACTCCTGTGGCGGGCATGGGCGCAGTGCACACTGATACAGTCGCCAGATGTACAGTGATTCCTCCTACATATTGGTGCGGCTGGCTTCCAGTTTTGATGGGCATTGTGTCAAGAAGCAGTGCGGCTCGGTTGGGTTGTGTTTCGGAGGACGCATGGCTCTCGACCTTCGCCTCTCCCGAGTCCGTACGGGAGTTGCAGCGATGAGACAAGACTGTAACTACTACCAATTGGATACCACGAAATTGGGGAGAAAAAAAGGGGTGAAAATACACAACAATAAAAAAAATCACCCTTTGCCTTGATGACAATTTTGCACACTCTTGGCATTCTCTCAACTAGCTTCATCAGGTAGTCACCTGGAAATCATTTCAATTAACAGGTGTGCCATGTTAAAAGTGAATTTGTGTAATTTCTTTCCTTCTTAATGCATTTGCGCCAATCAGTTTTGTTGTTACAAGGTAGGGGTGGTATACAGAAGATAGCCCTATTTGGTAAAAGACCAAGTCCATATTATGGCAAAAACAGCTAAAATAAGCAAAGAGAAACGACAGTCAATCATTACTTTAAGACATGAAGGTCAGTCAATTCGGGAAAATTTCAAGAACTTTGAAAGTTTCTTCAAGTGCAGTCGCAAAAACCATCAAGCACGATGATGAAACTGGCTCTCATGAGGACCACCACTGAAAAGGAAGACCCAGCGTTACCTTCTGCTGTAGAGGATAATAAATTCATCATATTTACCTGAAATTACAGCCCAAATAAATGCTTCACAGAGTTCAAGTAACAGACACATCTCAACATCAAATGTTCAGAGGAGACAGCATGAATCAGGCCTTCATTGTCGAATTGCTGCAAAGAAACTACTACTAAAGGACACCAATAATAAGAAGAGACTTGCTTGGGCCAAGATACACAAGCAATGGACATTAGACCAGTGGAAATCAGGCCTTTGGTCTGATGAGTCCAAATTTGTGATTTTTGGTTCCAACTGCCCTGTCTTTGTGAGAAGCAGAGTAGATGAATGGATGATCTCTGCATTTGTGGTTCCCACCATGAGGCATGGAGGAGGAGGTGTGATGGAGTGGGGTGCTTTGTTGGTGACACTGTGATTTATTTAGAATCCAAGGCACACTTAACCAGCATGGCTACCACAGCATCCTGCAGCGATATGCTATCCCACCTGGTTTGCGCTTAGTGGGACTATCATTTGTTTTTCAGCAGGACAATGAGCCAACACACCTCCAGGCTGTGTAAAAGCTATTTGACCAAAAAGAAGAGTGATGGAATGCTGCATCAAATGACCTGGTCTCCACAACCACCCGACCTCAACCCAATTGAGATGGTTTGGGATGAGTTGGACCGCAGAGTGAAGGAAAAGCAGCCAACAAGTTCTCACCATATGTGGGAACTCCTTCAAGACCTTTGGAAAAGCATTCCAGGCGAAGCTGGTTGAGAGAATGCCAAGAGTGTGCAAAGCTGTCATATCAAGGCAAAGGGTGGCTACTTTGAAGAATCTAATTTCAAAAATATATTTTGATTTGTTTAACACTTTTATGGTTACTACTTGATTCCATATGTGTTATGTTATAGTTTTGATGTCTTCACTATTATTCTACAATGTAGAAAATAGTAAAAATAAAGAAAAAGTAGGTACAGTGGGGCAAAAAAGTATTTAGTCAGCCACCAATTGTGCAAGTTCTCCCACTTAAAAAGATGAGAGAGGCCTGTAATTTTCATCATAAGTACACTTCAACCATGACAGACAAAATGAGAAAAAAAATCCAGAAAATCACATTGTAGAATTTTTAATGAATTTATTTGCAAATTATGGTGGAAAATAATTATTTGGTCACATCCAAACAAGCAAGATTTTTTTATTTAATTTTTTTACCTTTATTTAACCAGGCAAGTCAGTTAAGAACACATTCTTATTTTCAATGACGGCCTGGGAACAGTGGGTTAACTGCCTGTTCAGGGGCAGAACGACAGATTTGAACCTTGTCAGCTCAGGGGTTTGAACTCGCAACCTTCCGGTTACTAGACCAACGCTCTAACCACTAGGCTACGCTGCCGCCTCAGCAGACCTGTAACTTCTTCTTTAAGAGGCTCCTCTGTCCTCCACTCGTTACCTGTATTAATGGCACCTGTTTGAACTTGTTATCAGTATAAAAGACACCTGTCCACAACCTCTAACAGTCACACTCCAAACTCCACTATGGCCAAGACCAAAGAGCTGTCAAAGGACACCAGAAACAAAATTGTAGACCTGCACCAGGCTGGGAAGACTGAATCTGCAATAGGTAAGCAGCTTGGTTTGAAGAAATCAACTGTGGGAGCAATTATTAGGAAATGGAAGACATACAAGACCACTGATAATCTCCCTCGATCTGGGGCTCCACGCAAGATCTCACCCCGTGGGGTCAAAATGATCACAAGAACGGTGAGCAAAAATCCCAGAACCACACGGGGGGACCTAGTGAATGACCTGCAGAGAGCTAAGCCAGTATATGTCCAGGCCCGTCTGAAGTTTGCTAGAGAGCATTTGGATGATCCAGAAGAAGATTGAGAGAATGTCATATGGTCAGATCAAACCAAAATATAACTTTTTGGTAAAAACTCAACTCATCGTGTTTGGAGGACAAAGAATGCTGAGTTGCATCCAAAGAACACCATACCTACTGTGAAGCATGGGGGTGGAAACATCATGCTTTGGGGCTGTTTTTCTGCAAAGGGACCAGGACGACTGATCTGTGTAAAGGAAAGAATGAATGGGTCCATGTATCGTGAGATTTTGAGTGAAAACCTTCTTCCATCAGCAAGGGCATTGAAGATGAAACGTGGCTGGGTCTTTCAGCATGACAATGATCCCAAACACACCGCCCGGGCAACGAAGGAGTGGCTTCGTAAGAAGCATTTCAAGGTCCTGGAGTGGCCTAGCCAGTCTCCAGATCTCAACCCCATAGAAAATCTTTGGAGGGAGTTGAAAGTCAGTGTTGCCCAGCAACAGCCCCAAAACATCACTGCTCTAGAGGAGATCTGCATGGAGGAATGGGCCAAAATACCATACCAGCAACAGTGTGTGAAAACCTTGTGAAGACTTACAGAAAACGTTTGACCTCTGTCATTGCCAACAAAGGGTATATAACAAAGTATTGAGATACTTTTGTTATTGATCAAATACTTATTTTCCACCATAATTTGCAAATAAATTCATTAAAAATCCTATAATGTGATTTTCTGGATTTTTTTCCCTCATTTTGTCTGTCATAGTTGAAGTGTACCTATGATGAAAATTACAGGCCTCTCTCATCTTTTTAAGTGGGAGAACTTGCACAATTGGTGGCTGACTAAATACTTTTTTGCCCCACTGTAGGTGTGTCCAAACTTTTGACTGATACCTTATAGTGAACCTGAATTTGTCCAATAGAAACTCTCGTTTGCAACAGTTGAGCTAATGACTACACCCTAGATCAGCTAGCTAGATGCAGGCAAGAGTGTGCAAGGCGGTACTGAACACGTCAATGTCTGTCACCTTGACTACTCAAATTTCTCTCGACTTTTGCATCTACTTTGTAAACTTTCATTCATAGTCTAGGTTGTAGGAACCTCATGATGGGTACGGTGGAAATTTGAGTGTCATGTAGTAGCCTAAACCTATCGATGTTACATTGAACTGGGTGAATGGAATATGAAAGACAGTTGTCCAATATGCTGTGCTAGGAATAAGGCCATGCTCATTCAAAAGAAATCTCCCTCCCTCATCTTAGTAAATGGTACCGACCACTGATGGGGCGATTTAGAATGTTGTGCAGTTAGTATTTACTGATTGCCAGAAAAAATTAACACAATTGCACCCATTTCTCTTCTGATGAAAACAATGTGTAAATATTTTGTGAAACAAACACGTGACAGTGAATATTGTATTCGCTGATGACATTTTTGTATTTCGAGTGTTGCAAAAATTGGTCTAAGGCAAGAAAATGATCAAATGTATTTGAACATTTGATCATTTAGTGTTCTGCTATAGACACACTGCGTTTCAACATGGATCCAGAAATTGCTTGTTAGCTAGCCATTGAGAAGAAAACAACACAAATTCCCTTCTTAGGAGAAAGTAACCTGCAGTCGGGCAGTATGGAGAGATTTTAGAGGAGGGGAGGATGTTTAATAAAACCACATCCCTCATCCCCAAGATGGAGAAACATTTCATCTTCAGCATTTTGTCTGGGCATGTGATGGATGAAGGGGCTTGGCGATATACACCTGCAGTCCTCATCCAGGCAGGCTAAGAGATCATAACTAAAGACGTGGCAGACAAAGATTATCTCCAACATCCGTTATAGCTGCATTTGTCAGCCACCATCATCCTGCAAAGACAACTTTGTCACATCTCCCTCCGACGCCAACATAACCTTGCTTTGATAAAAGGCCCCTGGCTGGCCATCTAAAACAACTGCACTATTTCTGACACTAATATGGCATTTTACAAGGGCGCCTCAGTGGCAACCTGCAGATATCAATTACATCCAGCTGACGGACTCCATTGAGTTACAACACCATGAAACACCAGGGAGAGTGTTCAGGGTGAATCAATGATGCAGAAGACTGATCAGCAGCACAGAAAACATGGGCTCTACATGGAAACTTAAAGAGTGAAATTACAGAGTGAAATTTAATATCATAATCTTGAACAAACTATTTCTGTGGTGCGCTCTATTCAAATTGAAGCAGGTGAAGCAAATCATAAAATTTGACAGTGGAATGAGAAAAGGAAACCGCATTGTTTAGGCATTTTTCACCTTGCGCAAACACACGTGGATAACTTCCAAAGGCAGCGTTGACAATAGCTGCTCATATCAGGAGACAAACAGATTGTCCCGTATTGCTTTCAGATGTGATACAAAGTTGCCTTTTGTCTGTTTTGGTTTTGTTGTGCAGATACTCTCAGGCATTGTTTAGCTGGATTTGTGGTATTTTGGGGGGCTATTCAAACGTATGTTGGAGCACACAGAGTTCAAGGCTTTAATCGACCGGTGGAGGGATCCTCTGCTGCCGCTTGTCTTTGTTTAAGGGGGAGTAACTCTGATCTTTCTGCCTGCCGGTAACCGCAACATATTCACAGGTAAGACAGTCCATAGACACAAGGACCAAAAAGGCACTTGTTTTCTTATCCTACAACTGTAGGCATAGAGGTGTGTGTATGTGTGTGTGTGTGTGTGTGTGTGTGTGTGTGTGTGTGTGTGTGTGTGTGTGTGTGTGTGTGCGCGCACAATGTGCAGAATACAAACCCAGAGGTAGAGCTTAGTTTTATAATACACCTTGAAGGGGATTTAATGCTCCTGTGAGGGATCAGATGCAAAGTCATACTGGATATGAAAACATGGCAACACACACACTTCCTCAACCATTTGAACTACTGAGATCTGATAGAGCTTAGGAGTGACTAATGTTACATGCACCTTCGCAATTAGGGAGCATTTCCCTATACTGTGGGCTATATTAGGTTATTGTGTGTAGCGATGGTTCTTCTTTGGTATTTTGTTACAGTAGGAGCGGCAGAGAAGTTGATATGCTCACCTCCACATACTGTCACAAGCCCAGGTAATATTTAGTTATTCTGTCTGTGCCCCTCCTCGACACCCAACTCTGTCTGCTGCTCCTGCACATAATGGTCAGGATCCCTGGGAGGAAGTCGGCATTTACTAATACAAAACCTCGAGGAAATCCCTACGAATCCTCAGGGCGCACGTTTCTGCGTGCCCAAAACACAAAAGCTATGCAAATCTGCCCAGACTGTGTTTATCTACCCTCGGTTTCCGTTTGCACCTCGGGAACCAGCATTGTGTCCTGAACTGCGATTATCGCATGTAATTTACATAGAATGCGTACAGGAAACAGTGTGCTGATCTCTAACAAAGCAGGGATAGAGTCTCTATCTGCTCAACAGACAGCGATCTGACGGCAGAGCAGAATGACAGGTTTAGCTGTAGGGTATTAAACCGACAAACCTACAAGGTTTCCCCCTTTTTTCATTTCTTGTGTGCATTGAACAGTATCTCCTCAAAGTGTTCCTTGTTTATCTGCTCTGTTTGTTTTATAACCCAACTCCCCAACACCCCTTCCAGAGAAACTGCATCCTCATTCCATTTAATCTTCACTCTCTGTGTTTCCTTTGTCAACAAATCCATGTAGCACATACTAAGGTGCAGCTGGATAAAAAATGTGTATAATTTTCACAAAGACTACTTACTAATGTGTTTGTGTGTGTGTGTGTGTGTGTGTGACAATGATAGGCACAGCACACTCTGCCAATACAACACGTTTTGAGAATGAGGACTGCAAGTCATTACACTGTTGTGCTCCTCTGCTGATACAAAGTCTAGTTAGTACCCAGTCGGAAATCTGAGACCTGAGGGAGAGATGAGAGATCAAATTGTTGATGGTGCCATTTCTCTACAGCTGCTCAGGAACGTATCCTTATGTGAGACTGTTAAACTACAGCAAAGGTCAAACAAAGGTCACCTCCCACTGGGCGCGTTTCATTGAAATGACATGGAGACAACGTCGATTCAACCAGTGTGTGCCCAGTGGGTTAATACTAGGATTCATCTTTCTGTCCCGGATCTATTGTCTTAACTCTTGTAAAAGTTGGCTGTGTGACATTATCAAGATAAAACTCATATAATAGTATTGTTTCAGTCCAAAATACTCATTGCGTGACATCTTAATTGTGTTATTTATTGAGTTGCGCAGTGTCGACCATCAGCAGTCTGGATCAAATGGAACAGACACCCATCGGACTCGTTTCCAGGAAGACAGGCACAAGCACATTCATTCCCATCATGAAGACAACACTGATTCTTTCAGTGCAGACACTCCAAAGGCCAGTCACAAGCCTAGCATGGGGCTCACAGCACAATAAACCCCCTTACAGCTTATCATCACCCTCATCATTATATGATGATTCGCAGTCATTGGTCTGTGGCATGACACTAGGTTTTCTTTATAGACTTTTATCTTTTTTTACATCTTTATGTGTATCAATGAAGAAGGGAAAGCTAATGTTCTTTTGTGTGTACCTTACACGTAATATATCATTTTATGTCATATGTTATAATATAATGTTGCATCTTATATAACCTTGTAAAACACAGAAATGTTGTGCAAGGTGAGTATTTAGTTACAGTATTTAGTTAGTATTTCTTCACCAGAAAACAGTAACCACAGAGAATTATCGAAGTGAGCCCCAGTCTTTTCACTGTGTCTATGTACTTCCATGCAAAACAAACACACAATCACAAATCCATGACTGTTAACAAGAACTGCGTTGAGATTTATTTTACAATTGAGAAAAAAAAACTAAATGAAAACAAACTAATCGGTGCTAGAAATATTTTTTTTTTTTTACAATATCATCGATAAAACATTGAAATGTATAGTCATTGTGCATCGCTTAATTCATTTTCACACCATATCATGCATCAAATTGGATGCAAGTATAATTCAAATCATTTCTGTAAACCAAGCCAAAGAAGCTAAATTCTTATTTCTTAAAAAATGACATTTTTGTGAATCTACAGTATATATCTATATACACATTTTTTTTTAACTTTTTATTTTTATATATAAAATGACGATATAAAAGTTAAAGAATGCACACACCTTTTAAGTACAAATAATGTTGAGCTATTGCAAATGGCAAGATATGTCTTATGGAGTATGACATTTCACTGTGAGTCATTTACATGTAAAGGACTGTTCTTTTTATGGTTGAATTCAAAGCGGCAATTTTTTTTGTTTAAAGGAGCTTGTAACAAACAATTGGAAAATTACTATAAGTGATACTTCACATTCAAAAAAAAGTTTATTTGAGCAAACTTGCATACTGTACGGCCATTCATTTTCACTGACTGATATGTAACCAGAAGCAGCATTTCAATTACTCTGAATGTTTACATGATCTGTTTCGTTTTGTAATACACTGACAGATTTCTGAGCAGGCCATTCTTTAGCAAAGATGTTGCAGTGTGACAAGAACCGAGAGAAGAAAATAATTTATCTTTCAAATTAAAACAGATTTTGGACAAAATGCAGAATATCTTAAAACATGTTCTCTTTACAAATAAAATGTTAAAACGTCTATAAGGTGCTACGTCAGTCTTTCAAGGGGTTCTTCCATTCTTTTGGTGTGAACAATGAATTTTCAACTTCTTCATATCAAGTATTGTACAGTTTTCTTTTCCCCCTAATTCATTTTCTGGTCGCCACTTTAGTCACCATTGAAACAGTAGTAGTTTTTTTGTTGTCATGAAAAGATAAAAAAACAACTTGTATTTAACCTTGGTTCACTAAAATACATGCACAGAGCAGACAAATAGCATATAAATACATTACAAAATAAGTGTTAAAAAAAGCTTGCCAAAAAAAAAATCAAATAAGACATGGTCCAGTCAGGCAGTATCACAACAAAAAATAAGACTGATTTCTGGCGGCTCAGTTCGGCCCAGTGCAGTAACTGTGAACAATGTTATCTTAGTGCAATGAAATTCTGGTCAGTTACACAGCCGTCTTTCTGTCTGTTTATCTGTCTCTTCCCTCAGCTCCAGACCTCTCTACTACTTCTCCAGTTTCTCAAGAGCAGTGACGAACACCAGGTGATCTTCTGGTGACTTGCCATGGGTCTTGCTGAGGTGCAGTTTGACTGCGTGCTTGCTGACGAATGTCCGATTGCAAAGCCTGCACTGGTAAACTGAGCCAGTGTCGTCGTCTGGTGAGGTCAGTGATGCCAGGGTGCTGCCAAAAGTCATTTTGTCTGTGATCACCTTGGAGGCAGCCTGCTGCTCCCGTAGGTGCTCATTGGACAGCTTGGACAGGTCCTTCAAGCTGAAGCCCAGGTGAGACTCCAGGTGGCCGATGTAGGCGGACGCAGTCCTGAACTGCGAGGCACAGTCACCGCAGAGGAACACAGGCTGGCAGGAGTCCATGTTCTTCAGGAACTTGGTCCCGCCAGTCCGCCGGAGCTGGTACTTGACGTTGGCCAGCCAGTGAGAGATGGTGGTCATGGAGAGGCCTGTGAACTTGCAGATGTGAACCCGCTCTTGGGGGCCGAGGTCCGTCATGGCGTAGCGGCCCTCCGGGGTCTCCCGCAGGCTAGAGCAGAACTGAGCCTGGAGGATGAGGAGGTGCTGGGGGTTCCAGTTGGACTGCCGCCCTTTCCTCTTCTGGACCGGGGAGAGGTCCTCCAGAGCATCCTCGAACGCACTGCCGTCTGCATCAGACTTCTCGGAGATGGATGACGGGGCGGAGGACTTGGGTGTCAGCCTGCCTGTAAGGTTCTTCACCATGTCTGAGATGTCCATCAAAGCATTCTCTCTCAGAGGAGAAGAAATGTCAGACAGAGACAGGCTTGACATTATGGGTTTGTTACCATTTATGCTGCTGTTACTGTTGATGACAGTGCTGCTGTTGCTGTTGCTGTTGTTGTTGTTGCTGTTGCTGTTTTTGGACTTCCTCAGGTCCATAGGCTGGTCGTTGTTCTCGTACTGATAGTAGCGGTTGATGGGCTCGGCTTGCTTGGCTTGAGTCTGGTTGAAGGCCGGTTTCTCCATCACGCTGTTGCTGATCTTGTAGAGCATGGCCAGCGGGTCGCCCGCGGGGCTGACGGGCTTGGATGCCTTGCCCAGGTGGTTGTTCATGATTGACTGAAGTGCGCTGAGGGGGTTGATGAAAGGCCTCTCTGGTGAGTGATCGGTGATGATGCCCAAGCTGTTGGTGCCGTTGGTGATGGGTGACTGGCGAGTATCTGGGCCGTTCTTTGAATGGCTGTGGTGGTTGTCTACCAGGCTCTCTTTGGGCTCCTTTTTGCAGACCAGCTCCGACTCTACATTTCCAGGGCTGCTGTTCCTCACGAGGGGCTTCCCGACAGTGAGGTCATTGGGCCCTGATTGGTGGTCCCTCTGCTCTTTCAGTACAGGAGACGGCGACTTGATGGAGGATGAATGCCTGTGGCGGTCGAAGCTGACCATCTTCTCCTCTTTCTCTTTCTTCACAGCAGCAGCAACAGCTTTCCTTGTGACCTTCTCCACCAGCTCTTCCATGGCAGTAACATTGCTCCTGAGAGAGGGCGGAGATGCGGGGCTCCTGGGGGAGTGGCCCACTGAGCCTGAGTCCTGGTTCACCAGGCCACGGAGCCCGCTGTTGAACACCGGCTGGATCTGTACACTCTGGACCGAGGAGTGCAGTGCTGCATGTTTCATGTGGCCCTGGAGTTGGTAAGCAGCGTGGATGCTGGGGTAGCCACCACCCCACTGGGGCGTGCCCGTCTGGGCCTTGCTGATGGCACTGGACACAGTGTTCTCCAGGGACTTGAGGATGTCCAAACCTCCTTTAGGAGCCTCCTCCAGGTCCTCCTCTGTCAGATACTTATACAACCCAGCGTTCACCTCAGTCTTCTCACCTGGCTCTTCCTTTTCCTCTTTGATCTTTTTCTCCCTGGGTTCACTTGCCTCCATCCTCTCGTCTTCCGGTTCTCTCTTTTCGTCAGAGCCGCAGGAGAGTGCAGGGGAGACAGGCTGAGATTTGACGCTGGGGACGGGAAGCCTGGTGGTGGTGGGTGGCAGAGGGATGGATTGGATCTTCTCCTCCACCACTGAGTCAAACACTAGCTGCTTGCCCTTTTTTGAGGCGGAGTTGGTGACCTTGAGGAAGTGGCCTGTGACCATCATGTGGGCAGTCAGCTGCTGCAGTGTATCGTGGGAGCTCCCGCACTCCATACACTTCAGGATCTGGGCCTTGCGAGCCTCAAACTGCCAAGTGTAGCTGGCACCGTTCTGATAGCCGTAGCGGTTGTTGGGTGTGACATAGGGGTTTGTCGTGGACTTGGGGTCTTTCCCAACGTCCCCTTGGGGCATGTGGCCACCGCTACCATGGACAGAGTCTGGGGAGCATGGGGATACCAGGGCGTCCTGGAGGGCTCTTTTTTTGGCAGAGGGCATCAGTTTAGTGGCCAGGGCTGGCATTGGTTCTTTGAGGGGCACTTTCTGGTAATGCTTGGTCTTGATCATGTGGACGCTCAGGTCCTGCAGAGACTCGAAGGAGTGGCCGCAGTACATGCACTTGAGCACCTTCTGAGCGTCCTCTTTGCCCTCCATCTCCATCAGGGAGCGCTTGCGGGGCTTGGACCAGCGCTTGCCCCGCTCTTCCTCCTTGTCCTTGTTGTCGTCACGGTAGTGGCCCGACTCGTTCATGTGGACCGTGAGCCCCACCAGCGTGTCGTAGGCACCGCTGCAGTCTTTGCAGCGGAACTTGCTGGCGCCAGTGAAGACTGAGCCGTAGAGCTTGTTGTTCTGGCGGTAGAGCTGCACCGTGCTGAACAGGCTGGGCTCAGGCAGCAGCTGGTAAGGGGTATGCTGGAAGGTTTTAGCCAAGGCTGCCTGGTGCCAGTCATAGGCCACAGCCCCACCGTTACTAGCACCGCCACCGCCACTGCTGGTGCCACTGTTGCTACTGATGGAGGTAGCCACGGTGCCGTTAGAGCTGCCACTGCCACTGCTTGTTTGGTGGTTGGCGGTGGCAGTACTTCTTCTCCCATTGTGGTGGTGGCTGCTAGCATTGCTGTTCTCACTGTGGTTGTTGTTGTGTGTGGTGGTAGTGGTGGGGCTGGTGGCGGTGGGGATGGCGCCAGCAGTAGCAGGCGTAGCTTTCATGATGTCCATGGCAATGCTGGACCAGGAGGCATCTGAGATCAGGTTTGCATAGACAGCTTTCATCTGAGCCAGGCTGTCCCTCAGTGAGAGGCCATTGTTCGGTCCAGAGGGGAGGGGGGCTTCCTCCCTCTCATGGCCATCCCTGGAGGAGGTGCTCTTGTAGTCTGTGAGCCGGTCACTGGCATCGCTGAGCGGGGAGCCGTAGCCAGCGTCTGGGTTGGTGCCGTTACTGAGTGGAGAGGCCCGGTAGCTGGGCGGCTGGCCTCCATCCTCTTCCTCATTGCAAAGGTACGCAGTGTCCTCCCCGTTCAGTGACAGCCCGTCATCCTGCAGGTGTTCCTCGTCGACTGCTCCAGCCTTAAACTCGTCCTCTGGTGAGTAAGCTGGAAGAGAGAGCGATAGAGAAAAGGGAAAAAGGAGGTCAGCAAAGTGAAATAAAAGACTTACAATTCACTAACAGGACCACTGACAAAACATAGTGATGAATAGTCTGTGGCAGGAAATATCGGCTTTTATCTGTGTGTGTGTGTGTGTGTGTGCTCACGTGTATGTCTTTGAGTGTCAGTGAGTCTTTCTTAACTCCCTATTTCATTGCCCATGCCTGCTGTTCCCTAGGATATCGCTAACTGCTTGGCCTTGTTAGCCAGCTGCTTGACTCTCCTCCTTTCCTTCTCCCCCATGCCTTATCTCTATCTCCCCCCCACACACACACACAGTGAACTTCACTTTATTTAGTCATTCACGTGGTGAGCTTACGCAACCGATCAGGAGGGAGGGAGACAAAACAATCATTCTGGGATGTTGCAGCATCTCCTTCACCCACACTCATGTGCCAAAGGCCACTCTCGCGGAGTTAATAAATAAAATGATATTAAATACCAGACAGTACTGTCAAGTCATCTCTACAATGTCAAATAGGGGAGTGACACTCCTTGACTGTCTCTGTTATGTTAGACAGCTTATTGAGAGGTGGAAGTGGATATGAGTCATACTATACATTGTGTTCTGTATTCTTTTCCTCGACACATACCGTGTGTAAACAACTTAGCATCAAAAACACGGGATGAAACTAAAGAACGTACAGGATAGACAGCATAATGTAACAGGTACGAGAGGGAGAGAGAGAGAGAGAGAGAGAGAGAGAGAGAGAGAGAGAGAGAGAGAGAGAGAGAGAGAGAGAGAGAGAGAGAGAGAGAGAGAGAGAGAGAGAGAGAGAGAGAGAGAGAGAGAGAGAGAGAGCAAGGGAGAGAGAGAGAGAGCGCAAGGAAAGGGAAAGAGAGAGAGAGAGCGCAAGGGAAAGAGAGAGAGAGAGCAAGGGAGAGAGAAAGAGAGAGAGCAAGGGAGAGAGAAAGGGAAAGAGAGAGAGAGAGCGCAAGGGAAAGAGAGAGAGAGAGCAAGGGAGAGAGAAAGAGAGAGAGCAAGGGAGAGAGAAAGAGAAAGAGAGAGAGAGCGAGCAAGGGAAAGAGAGAGAGCAAGGGAGAGAGAGGGAGAGAGAGAGAGCAAGGGAGAGAGAGGGAGAGAGAGAGAGCAAGGGAGAGAGAGAGAACAAGGGAGAGAAAGCGAGGGAAAGAATATGGGAAATATTGTGAGTGTGTCTGCGAGAAAATAGAATTTAGGAGAGGCAGGAGAGAGCTGGTGAGCATTAAAGCCAGGGAGAGGTGGGGGCAGAGTAAAGAAGAGGTGGAGAGAGGGAGAGACGGAGCAAGGGAGGGGAGACAGGAAAGACGGCCCCCTCAGTTCTCCCTTTATCTCCTTCCTCCGTGGTGAGATGTGTGTCCTAGATGCCAGCATCAGTCTCTCGTGATGAAACAGATGTGCTGTCAGCTTCAAACAGCACGCTAACCTGTCATATCATAATCTAAGTGGACATAATACCTGATATATGTACACTGGCACCATTTACTGCTGCCTGAGAGGAGACGGGAGGGGAAAAAAGGCGAGCAGCTGCATACGGAAGTGTGTGCGTGCGTGTGTGTGCACGTGCGTGTTTGTGTGTGTGCCTGCATTGGTGTGTGCCATTCGCATGTTCTCATACATGTACGTTTTAACACGGTAGCTTTCGAACATAAAGGACCTACCGTTGTCTATAGGTTTGTATTTTCTGTCTATGACTGATATGCCCTTCTCTCCAAAACGAGCCACATACTGTATTCTGCTCATTCTCTTGATTCCTGACAGGATTTGGAGGGAAGCGAGCGCAGCACAGGAGAGCCTGGCTGTGTTTCAATCCCACTGACAGACAGAAGCTGAGACAGTTCCTAAAACTCTGAAAATCCCTAACACAGCAGATTAGCATTAGCTATCTACTGTGCAAACTCTAACTGTAAGACGTTTCCCCGGTATTATGGCAGCCTTCCCCTCACCAACGGCCAACCTGCGCTTGAAAAGAAAGAGGACGATGAAATCATACAGTAAAACAGGCGATTCAGTCATCACTAGCCTCTGATCAGATCCAGTGAACCCATGTGAAGAACTATGTCCACAACATCGGTGCTAAAAAACGGCATTTTGGCAGCCCCGCAAATCTACGGAAGGAAAGGGGGGAATGGAACGGAGGAACAATATCTGTGAGTGAATGGCGAAGTACAGGCCGAAGGCAGGGAGGGGGAGGGGCAGGGAATGGTGAACGACAGGACGTGAAGGAAACCCTTTGACGATAACTGTCAATCAATGCTTATCCCCTCGTGTTGTCATGGAAACAACAAAGAGAGGGAAATCAAAGCCTGCAGACAAAAGAACGGCTTAAAACATCTGTAAAATCACAGGTTGGGAAAGTGGAAGGCTTCAGAAACCATAAATATGGGATCTTATGATGAAACCCATCTAAAAAATTAGGCCTAGGTAGAGAATTGCGAAACATAAAATCTATATCTTTTGACTCTGTGATTAAATCGCAATCAGACGACAACTCCTCCCCCTCCCTAAAAAAACAACTAAACGGAAATAGGACAGCCATATCCGTTCAGCCATTCATGAAACCCGATCGAACACAACGACTCAAAGTGTCCTAGACCTAGACACACATATGAGGGGAGACGGGAGCGAAGGCGAGGGGTTTGGCGTGCTGTCCCCGGTGGTTTAGCTTGCTGAGCGGGTGATGGCTGTGAGCGGGGCCATCTGCACGGCCGTAAAGGCGCCTGTCACTTCTGCTCCAGGACGCCTCGCCGTCAAAGGGACAGGTGGTGGCGCGGCCAGGATGTGTCCCGAGTCCTGTGCTGTCACAAACGTCCGGGATCAAGCCACGCCATGTCACCGCAACACACACACACATTAAACGCCAAGCCATTTCTGGGCACCACACACGCACACATACTAAACGTTAGCAACACCACAGAAGATCTACATTGTTTTTGAAAAAAAGGTGTTAGTGGACAGTCCATCTATATTATGTGCAACAAACTGCACTATCAGTAACTGTTACCAAACAAAGTAAACCCTAGTTTCTTTTTAACTGTTACCAAACAAAGTAAACCCTAGTTTCTGTTTAACTGTTACCAAACAAAGTAAACCCTAGTTTCTGTTTAACTGTAACCAAACAAAGTAAACCCTAGTTTCTGTTTAACTGTAACCAAACAAAGTAAACCCTAGTTTGTGTTTAACTGATACCAAACAAAGTAAACCCTAGTTTCTGTTTAACTGTAACCAAACAAAGTAAACCCTAGTTTGTGTTTAACTGATACCAAACAAAGTAAACCCTAGTTTCTGTTTAACTGTAACCAAACAAAGTAAACCCTAGTTTCTGTTTAACTGATACCAAACAAAGTAAACCCTAGTTTCTGTTTAACTGATACCAAACAAAGTAAACCCTAGTTTCTGTTTAACTGATACCAAACAAAGTAAACCCTAGTTTCTGTTTAACTGATACCAAACAAAGTAAACCCTAGTTTCTGTTTAACTGTTACCAAACAAAGTAAACCCTAGTTTCTGTTTAACTGTTACCAAACAAAGTAAACCCTAGTTTCTGTTTAACTGTTACCAAACAAAGTAAACCCTAGTTTCTGTTTAACTGTTACCAAACAAAGTAAACCCTAGTTTCTTTTTAACTGTTACCAAACAAAGTAAACCCTAGTTTCTTTTTAACTGTTACCAAACAAAGTAAACCCTAGGGGTTTAACTGTTACCAAACAAAGTAAACCCTAGTTTCTGTTTAACTGTTACCAAACAAAGTAAACCCTAGTTTCTGTTTAACTGTTACCAAACAAAGTAAACCCTAGTTTCTGTTTAACTGTTACCAAACAAAGTAAACCCTAGTTTCTGTTTAACTGTTACCAAACAAAGTAAACCCTAGTTTCTGTTTAACTGTTACCAAACAAAGTAAACCCTAGTTTCTGTTTAACTGTTACCAAACAAAGTAAACCCTAGTTTCTGTTTAACTGTTACCAAACAAAGTAAACCCTAGTTTCTGTTTAACTGTTACCAAACAAAGTAAACCCTAGTTTCTGTTTAACTGTTACCAAACAAAGTAAACCCTAGTTTCTTTTTAACTGTTACCAAACAAAGTAAACCCTAGTTTCTGTTACCAAACAAAGTAAACCTAGTTTCTGTTTAACTGTTACCAAACAAAGTAAACCCTAGTTTCTGTTTAACTGTTACCAAACAAAGTAAACCCTAGTTTCTGTTTAACTGTTACTAGTTTCAAACAAAAAGTAAACCCTAGTTTCTGTTTAACTGTTACCAAACAAAGTAAACCCTAGTTTCTGTTTAACTGATACCAAACAAAGTAAACCCTAGTTTCTGTTTAACTGTTACCAAACAAAGTAAACCCTAGTTTCTGTTTAACTGTAACCAAACAAAGTAAACCCTAGTTTCTGTTTAACTGATACCAAACAAAGTAAACCCTAGTTTCTGTTTAACTGATACCAAACAAAGTAAACCCTAGTTTCTGTTTAACTGATACCAAACAAAGTAAACCCTAGTTTACTTTACACAGAGAGACACGGGGGTCTAGATGGTGTTATGATTAATGGGTCTGGGATGACTGTGTTCCTTTTCACTCTGTACTGTCTCAACATAATGTTAGGGCTGGAGGTGTAACACACACACACACACACACACCTGTTTCATTTGATTTGGGGAATGATAACAACTGAAATGGAATCACATGTGTATCAGCGCTTTAGCAGAGAGTAGGCTCAGCGTCATATCATTTCTTCTCAAACTTTGGCATCTTGGTCTGGCCCTTCCATTTTGTGTTTTTGTTGTCTTTCCAAAATCTGCTAGTTGTTAAATGAATTCATCTCTGTGTCAGGCTGGCGATGCCTCACCATTTGGCCGTAGTCAAACCCAAACAAAACAGATAAGAAAAGCAGAAAGGCGATGAAACGGGAGGGGGCGAGAGGGAGGGAGAGAGGGAGGGAGAGAGGGAGGGAGAGAGGGAGGGAGAGAACGGGGTTCGAGACCAGTCGGTTACTCCGCCATCCAACCCCCATTCCCCAACACCCCTCCTATTTCCTTACACACATTTCTCTATTTATCTGATGTGATTTTGGGAAGAGGGGTGCAATCACCGCAGTCATTTGCACCACTAATGTCCAATCCTGGCCCCCTTCACTCATGTGATTTAGGCTGGTGTTGGAGTGGGCTAGTGGGGGTATGGGGAGCTGGGAGGGAGGTGGGGGCCAGGGGCCATTTAGCCCACGCTCTAATGGGAAACTGGCAGTCTTATTCCTTCCCCTACATTCTGTTTGTCACCCCGCTCCTCCATTACGGTCCTCTCAGCCCTGATGGCTTTGGACAGGAGCTGATCAAAAAGCCATCGCTTGACCTACGCGCCGTGGCGGGGGGGGAATAGCTCCTCGGACCGGGACAAGAGGGGAGGCGGTTGTAAATAAAATGACATTATTATTTATTCTGTCCCGTCATGTAGAAAACCCAATTATGGTAATGTCTGCTGCCGGCCCGCCGTGTCAGAGAGATGGAGAGCAGACAGAGAGCATGCTGGGTTGTGGATTCCTCTGGAGCGGCTAACGTGAGAGAGCAGTGGCCTGCCTGCGTGTCGGTCTGCCCACCGAGGCCCTCCCCTCATCTCCGCCACCGGACGGTACACTCTTTAGAAAAAAGGGTTCCAAAATGGGTTCTTTGGCTGTCCCCATAGGATAACTCTTTTTGGTTCCAGGTGGAACTATTCTGGGTGACATGTAGAATCCGCTGGGGAAAAGGTTCCATGTGAAACCCAATAGGGTTCTACATGGACTCAAAAGGGTTCTTCCTGAAACCAAAAAAAGGTTCCTCAAAGTGTTCTCCTTTGGGGACAGCCGAAAAACTTTTTTTAGGTTCTAGATCGCACCTTTTTGTAGGCACAGAGGTACACAACAGCAGACCGGAATCTGGGCCTGCCACCCTCCACCCTCCACTTCCCACTCTCCATGATACAGTTGGTTGTTTACAGGACCGTATAGAGTAGGCTACATGCACTATAGATGTGTAAGAAAAAAACGGATACCTACTGTAAGTGTCTGGGGTTTAGCACCACCAGACGGACCATCTTACATAAATTAAGAGGTAAAAAGTATTTGTAAAATATAGAGAAATCGAAATATATAGGATAATTATCAATTTCTGTAATACATGATTTGTTTAGCTTGCATCGTCTTCCTAAGTCCTAATATCTAGTCTGGAGATGTGAGTGATATAGGTCCTCAAATAATTCCCCTCACTGCCACCCCCACCACTTTCCACCTCCTCCTCCTCCTTTCCTTTCCCTATCCTCCCTCCCCTGCTCTCCCTCCCCACACTGGTCCAACCACCGACGTCAACCCCTCCCTCCCTCCCCACACTGGTCCAACCACCGACGTCAGCCCCTCCCTCCCTCCCCACACTGGTCCAACCACCGACGTCAGCCCCTCCCTCCCTCCCCACACTGGTCCAACCACCGACGTCAGCCCCTCCCTCCCTCCCTCCCTCCCTCCCCACACTGGTCCAACCACCGACATCAGCCCCTCCCTCCCTCCCCACACTGGTCCAACTCACCGACATCAGCCCCCTCCCTCCCTCCCCACACTGGTCCAACCACCGACGTCAGCCCCTCCCTCCCTCCCCACACTGGCCCAACTCACCGACGTCAGCCCCTCCCTCCCTCCCCACACTGGTCCAACCACCGACGTCAGCCCCTCCCTCCCTCCCCACACTGGTCCAACTCACCGACGTCAGCCCCTCCCTCCCCACACTGGTCCAACTCACCGACGTCAGCCCCTCCCTCCCCACACTGGTCCAACTCACCGACGTCAGCCCCTCCCTCCCCACACTGGTCCAACTCACCGACGTCAGCCCCTCCCGAGGGGAAGAATACAGCATATGGCCAAGCACCTACAGAGCCTTAAATAAATGCTGCGCCATTCCAGCTCACCGTACCGATTTATCTCCACTCATTTGAGAAAACCTCCGACCGGAGCAGAGTGGAGCGGTGGCCACACACACACACTATTCTTGTAGACAGAGCCGGAGCGTGTGTGTGTGTGGACATGTTTAACAATACTTGTGGGGATCAGAAGTCCCCACAATGACAGTAAACAAACCAACATGTGACATTTTGCCAGTCCCCACAAGGAAAAAGGCCATTTGTCAGGAATTTAGGGTTGGGTTAGAATTAGGTAAAGGGGATACCTAGTCTGTTGCACAACTGAATGCGTTCAACTGAAACGTGTCTCCTGCATTTAAATCAAACCCCTCTGAATCAGAGAGGTGCGGGGAGCTGTTGTTAGAATTAGGGTTAGGGGTTAAAGGTTAGGAGTTAGGGTTTTGAGGTTAAGGTTAGGGCTAAGGTTAGGGGTTAATGAAATTAGGATTTTGAATGGGTATCGATTGTGTGTGTCCACAAAGTTGGAGGGGGGGTGGGGTTGACAGCTGATCTACACACAACTCGCAGGGCATAGTTACAGTTACTGTGGTCTCTAACCTTTAATATTTTTGTTAGCTTAAGTGTTAGCCAAGGGTGACGAGTGAGGCGATGAAGTCATGTCAGCGGAATGTCTTCCGGATTCTTTTCCTATTCCCTGACATCACTACGGGCCAAAATACAGCACAAAATACAATTATTATTCTTGAGATTCAAATGTGAGATTTCGATGGGAAACAGTGTTGGGCCGTAACAACTGTTACATGACAAATCTAGAGGACATCGAGAAGAAAACTACTGCCTGGCAGACAGGTAGCACTGTTCTGTGTGAAGGTTTAGACATATTGAATGAGAGGAAGGGGAGGTGTGCATGTACTGTATGTGTGTGTAGATACAAGAGGTAGGGTGTGTGTGTGTGTGTGTGTGTGTATTCTTGGCTTGTTTCTCTGAAATTATCTTTGAGTCGGATATTAATAGACCTGGCTCTATAAATAAAACGGAAGCACCACACACAGACACACAGACACACACACCTAATTTCTGCACCATGCATTCTTGTACACTAACCCACACAACCAGACATTTATTTAGCAACATGTTTGTTGGTTCTCCTGTCTGATTGTAAAGAGGGGGGGGGGGTGTAAAAACGAGTGGATGTTTTGAGCGGCTGAGTTGAGTGAATGCACTTGGTGTAGCACAGCTGGGCTGAACGCGCCGTGGGATCAATAGAGTGAACCAGCAGGGATCGATCGCAATTCATCTCGCTTTTAAAAAAATAACATTTTCATTCTCACCCACACACACACTGAGCATGTTACTAGCTTGTTAGGAGAGGGGGCAAAACATGTGGGTTCATGCACGTATAGGCGTGCATGCAAACACACACACACACACACACACACGCACACACACACACAGTCCAACCTGAGTAGCTGAACTAAAGCGATGCACGCACACAGAGGTTCAATAAAACAATATGGAATGTATTTATTTTGATTGGGCATATCAGCTCATCCCCGTCGTCTCCTTTGCATAACAAGCCCTGTATAATTAAACCATAACTTTCAACACGTCCGTTTAATTACCAGAGACAATGTCAGGAGGCAGGAGAGTAAACAAGTGCCTTTGAAGTGAGTTAAAAAACCGCTCCAACACAGATGCTGTTCATTTTAGGTGGGATGCTTTTATATGAAAATGTAATGTTCAAAAGAATGTGTGTGTGTGTGTTTTGTATTTTGTTTGTTGGTACTTCTCCAGGAATGCTTGGAAAGTAGTAGGCTGGTGAGGTAGTGGGTACAGGTACAAGGGGTATGGCGTGTTAGTGTCTGTGCCCGGACATGGCTGATGTGTGTGTGTGTGTGTGTGTGTGTATTACCCGGCAGTGTGTGCATTATGTGTGTGTGTGTTCCCTGACCAAACACAATGGGCTGAGGGTATAATAATTGATTGGGGGCCCCGCCTCCTTGTCCAGGGTGACCATGACAACAGACGACAGGGGGACAGACATGACAGTGGCTGGGACGGTCGAGTGGACGCTTCAGGTCAATGTCAACACACACTCGCCGCTTCCAGCAGCTTAGCTAATTACACAGCGGCCCTTAAGGCCACTTACAACAGGTTAGCTAATTAACAAACAACTGATTACAAATGAACAGAGAGGTGTTCTTAATCTCCCACCCCACAACGCGATGACGAACACTAACCGCTTGTAATTAGTTCTGGGTAAAGGGAGGGGTGGAGAGGGCAGGATTGTGTGTGTATGTATGTGCTGTTTCGGTAAAGGGACCGCATCTATGTGTCAAACTAACAACAACACTGTCATGATGTAGTTGCCACTTTGTGAAAAATTCAACGGTCCAGCCACAGTTAACCCAGTCTACGTACCTTTCTATTAGCATAGTGAGTGCCATCGAAATAACATTGGCGAACACAACTCACAGGCCCGAACGGCCATAAGGCTCTGAGTCACACCTGCCGACAGTTATAAAATCCTTTCTCTCTCCCTCCGCCCTAATTTTCACGGCCCCTAAAACATCCGCTCTCTCGCAAGGCCCCAAACGTCCATCTGCCCAAATAAATCCCTTTTTAAAATGTACCCCCCTCCCACCACCACCACCACACACTGGCACACACGTCACCTGTGCCTTTTAAGCTGCCCCAGTCCCCCTCCCCTTGAACACTTCCCTCGAATTCCACCTGCCCCCTTTCAACATCAATACCCCTTCCTCTCTCTCACCACAAAGGAACCTGTGACTTTAAATCTCTGTGTCAGGCCCAGCCCGACAAACCAGCAAGCCCAACATCACCTGGGCACCCCTCCCCCCCACCACCTCGACAAGACAACAGCACGGCCCAGAAAACGGCCCAGCCAGCCGCAGCTGTCTCCATCGCCTAGCAACGGCGAGCCTGATAGATGACCCCAACGATGGATAATTACCGTAAATCACAAGAGCTCAGACACTAAAGGGGAGAGCAGGGGAGAGAGAGAGAGAGAGAGAGAGAGAGAGAGAGAGAAGGATAATAAAGGAGGGGTGGAACTGGTCATGCATGCACTAATGCACCTTGATGAGCTCAGACCCCCCCCCTCCTCCACCCAAACACACACACCAAAACACAGGAACACAGAGGCAGGCAGCAGCCTTGTCGCTGTAATCCGACACCCCATTCCCCGCCTCCCTGCAGAGGCGCTTGTCTGTCAGAGATTCACATCAATACACAGAGGCGCCAATCAAAGGCCAGACAGAGCAGCCCAGAACATTGAGAAAAAAAAACAAGAAGACAACTGGATTGAGGAGAAATGGTGACCAAAAGTCCAAAGCAAGTTTAAAAAACATAAACATTTCACGGAGAACTGCCCAAAGCACAGTTTACTCACTAAAAAGGTTCAGCCTTTTTTACTAGTCGTACAAACTGTCCCTTCTCTCTCCCTCCTACTTCACTCATCCCTCCCTCTCTCCCACTGCATCCCCCCCCGTTCCAGATATTTGATCTGGTTCTGCGTGTGATAGATTGACAGGTAATGGGGAAGTTGAAGGGGCGAAGGAGACATGAACAGGTGTTCAGCACAGTCTTTTTGGCTGCCGTTAAAGCTGCCATGTCCTTCACTACATCTACACCACCTCTCTCTCTCCCTCCCCTCTCTCTCTCTCTCTCCCCCTCTCCCTCTCTCCCTCTCTCCCTCCCTCTCTCTCCCTCCCTCCCTCCTCTCTCCCTCCCCTCTCCCCCCCTCCCCTCCCTCCTCTCTCCCTCCCTCTATCCCCCTCCCCTCTCTCTCTCCTCTCTCTCCTCTCTCTCTCTCTCTCTCTCTCTCTCCCTCTCCCTCTCTCTCCCTCCCCCTCCCCTCCCCTCTCTCTCCCTCCTCCCTCTCCCCCTCTCTCTCTCTCTCTCTCTCTCTCCCTCTCTCTCTCTCCCTCTCTCTCCCTCCCTCTCTCTCTCTCTCCCTCCCTCTCTCCCCTCCCTCCTCTCTCTCTCTCTCTCTCTCTCTCTCTCTCTCTCTCTCTCTCTCTCTCTCTCTCTCTCTCTCTCTCTCTCTCTCTCTCTCTCTCCCTCCCTCTCTCTCTCCCTCCCTCTCCCTCCCTCCCTCTCCCTCTCCCTCCCTCTCTCCCTCTCTCTCTCTCTCTCTCTCCCTCTCTCTCTCCCTCCCTCTCCTCTCCCTCTCTCTCTCTCTCTCTCTCTCTCTCTCTCTCTCTCTCTTCTCCCTCTCTCCCTCTCTCCCCCCTCTCTCTCCCTCCCTCCCTCTCCCTCTCCCTCTCTCTCTCCCCCCTCTCTCTCTCCCTCCCTCCCTCCCTCTCCCTCTCTCTCCCTCCCTCCCTCTCTCTCTCCCCTCCCTCCCCTCTCTCTCTCCCTCCCTCTCTCCCCTCCCTCTCTCCCTCCCTCCCTCTCCCTCCCTCTCTCTCCCTCCCTCTCTCCCTCTCTCTCTCTCTCCCCCTCACTCTCTCCCTCCCTGTCTCTGTTTGAGAGATGTAATCCATCAACATATTGACAGGGTTGGACATGTAGGCCTACGGTCGTTCATGGGGAAACATATGTGCAGGTGGGAGGGGGGATAACACAATAAGAGCCCACAGTCCCAGCCATAAAACTACTGTGTGACTGTGTCACACTGAGCACTACCTGAGCAAAAGAGGTTGTTACTGAGTAACTCACTCTCACCTCTATGGGTTGGACTGAACCAAACACGTCATGTCATGTGTACGTCCCAAAATGCAATTATTACAGGATGGGAGGAGGAGAGAAGAGAGTGAAGACAGAAGGGAAAGAAAAACGAAGAGGAGTGTGATGAGTAGGAGAGAGAGAGAGGAGTAAGAGAGCGAGAGAGAGAGAGAGAGAGAGAGAGAGAGAGAGAGAGAGAGAGGAGTAGGAGGGGGGGGATGCAGGCCATAAATCAAAAGTGGTGACGGTAAATAACTACGGTGAGGCTGTAACTACCTGCCACCATGTGACCCCAGGAGAGCGTTCAGCGCGAGGGAAACAGGGGTCTCGCTGATAAATCCCCTCCAACTTTTACTGCATAACATTAAAGGACATGTCACCATCGCAAATCACTCCGGCTCTGCGTTGGAGATGGAAGTAGGGAGTTCAAAACAGGCTCCATTTGCATGTTGTAGCTCCAAAATTCCAGAGGAGTGGATATTGGATAAGAAAACCCCTCTCTGACTTGGGTGTATTGACTTGAAAGTACAAACACTTAAAGACATGCTCCAGAACTTTGGCGAGTAGTAAATCTTTTTTAAAACCTCTTGCTTTGGGCTGGATTTCTCAACGTGTAGTTCATGCCAGAGGTTGACCGATCGGCATGGCCGATTAAAGTAGGGGCGATTTCACGTTTTCATAACAATCGGTAATTGGCAATTTTGGACGCCGATTATGGCCGATTACATTGCACTACACATGGTTGATGATATTACTAGTGTAACTAGCTTGTCCTGCGTTGCATATAATCAATGCGGTGAATCACAGTCTACTTCGCCAAACGGGTGAGGATTTAACAAAAGCGCATTCGGAGTCAGGGTATATGCAGCAGTTTGGGCCGCCTGGCTCGTTGCGAACTGTCCATTTCTTCCTAACGAAGACCATCATTAATTTGACATAATTATGACATAACATCGAAGGTTGCGCAATGTAACAGCAATATTTAGACTTAGGGTTGCCACCCGTTCGATAAAATACGGAACGGTTCTGTATTTCACTGAAAGAATAAACGTTTTGTTTTCGAAATTATATTTTCCGGATTTGACCATATTAATGACCTAAGGCTCGTATTTCTGTGTGTTTATTATGTTAAAATTATGTCTACGATTTGATATTTGATAGAGCAGTCTGACTGAGTGGTGGTAGGCAGCAGCAGGCCCGTAAGCATTCATTCAAACAGCACTTTCCCGTGTTTGCTAGCGGCTCTTCCCAATGCTTGAAGCACAGCCCTGTTTATGACTTCAAGCCTATCAACTCCCGAGATTAGGCTGGCAATACTATAGTGCCTATAAGTACATCCAATACTCAAAGGTCCTATAATAACTACAACCTAAAACTTCTTAACTGGGAATATTGAAGAGTCATGTTTAAAAGGAACCACCAGCTTTCATATGTTCTCATGTTCTGAGCAAGGAACTTATAAACGTTAGCTTTTTTACGTGGCACATATTGCACTTTTACTTTCTTCTCCAACACTGTTTTTGCATCATATAAACCAAATTGAACAAGTTTCATTATTTATTTGAGACTAAATAGATGTTATTTATGTATTTTATTAAGGTAAAATAAAAGTGTTAATTCAGTATTGTTGTAATTGTCATTATTACAAATATATATATATATATATATATATATATAAATAAAATACAAAATCGGCCGATTAATCAGTATCAGCTTTTTTTTTGGTCCTCCAATAATCAGTATCGGCTTTTTTTGGTCCTCCAATAATCGGTATCGGCTTTGAAAAATCATAATAGTTCGGCCTCTAGTTCATACAGTACTTGCATAATCTATGAGCAGAATTACTGTTTTAGCTCAATTAGCCACGAAATCCCTAGTTTGAAAGTGACTCTTTACGGGACGATGTACAGGGCCATTTCACCTACATTTTCCCCCACGTGGACCAGCCCCCTAGCAATTTGAGTTCCAGCCAATGAGCTTCAGCCCCTCTCCCTTGAGTGACAGCTAGCAAGTTGCACACACAACAGAGTGAGAGAGAGAGAGAGAGAGAGAGCAATGACATGGTGCACATATCTGCACATACAGTATGTGACATAGTAGACAATTTTTGGGGGGTCGACTTTCGGGTCGTGAGCACTACTTTCAGAACTACTAGCCAAAAAAGTATACAAAAGTACCTGAGAAACTCTTTAAAGCAGAGATTATAATCATTCGGTAAATATGCTGGACCTCAATTGAAATGACTTAACTTGGTGGAGTTGTTAGTTTTTTAAAGAAAGGGGAGGATACGGGGAATAGAGAAATCCTAGCGTTTGAATTCCCACTGTAACTGCATTGTAATATTAAACTTCAGCACCTGGGTCTTGTTCATAAAGGCATCAACTGGAAGCAAACGGACTGAAACAGGGAGGGACTACCTTTCATTTTCATTTTCTGTTGCAAAACAATGTCTGCCGAGTGCCCTAATGAACAGGACCCTGCTCATGCAAATGCAGCACCTGCTCCATCTCTTCCAGCCCTGCCTTATCCCAAATGGCACTATATTCCCTACATAGTGCACTACTTCATAGGGAATGGGGTGCCATTTCAGACACAGGCCATGGCTAACTGACTTCACCAGAACTGACTCACAGGAGAACTTGATAACAACCGTCTGTATTTATTTCCTTGTTGCCCATCATATAAGATTTACACAAGTTAACAATATAACCAGCAGAAAGATACAGAGGTTCAAACGGGTCACTCCTTGGCAGTTATCTAGAAACAAACAGCCAATCACACACAATCACTTTGAAACACACATGCTTTCTGTCATTTAATAACTCTCTCTTTCACTCACTCACACACACACACACACACACACACACACATTTTTCAAGCAGTGTGCCGGGCATCTGCTGTCACACGACCTGTCTCAGTGAACTAAGCAGAGACAGACACTGTCAACTTAAGAGTGCCTCAAATGCCCACCTACGAACAGGTGAGGCAGGAACCACGGCTGCCTCTTCCTCCCGGTATAATTTGAGCTAATCCGCAATAGGAGATAGTCAAGTTTATGGCATATCTGGCTAACAGCGTCAGTCACCGGCAGCTTTTAATCTCGTATTTGGACCCGTTTCCATCACTCGCCGGCCACAAAAGCAGCCGCACAAAGTGTGATTACCTCGCCTGTTTTTACATGCCTGCATGACTTGACTTCTGATAATTGCGCGGATTTCCAAACAGGAGAAAGAATACACTTAGATTCCCTTCTTAGTGAAGGAAAGCAGGTCAGTTATGGCAGGCGACTGGCTATAGGAGAGGAGTGAAAAGGGAATGTTTCAAATGTGAGCTGTACACTGAGTGTACAAAACATTAGGAACACCTTCCTAATATTGAGTTGCACCCCCTTTTTGCCCTCAGAACAGCCTCAATTCGTCGGGGCGTGTACTCTACAAGGTGTCGAAAGCGTTCCACAGGGATGCTGGCCCATGTTGACTCCAATGCTTCCCACAGTTGTGTCAAGTTGGCTGGATGTCCTTTGGGCGGTGGACCATTTTAATACACACCGGAAACTGTTGAGCGTGAAAAACCCAGCAGCGTTGCAGTTCTTGATACACTCAAACCGGTGCGCCTGGCACCTACTACCATACCCTGTTCAAAGGCACTTAAATCTATTATCTTGCCCATTCACCCTCCGAATGTCACACGTACACAATCCATGTCTCATGGCTTAAAAAGTCCTTCTTTGACTGGCTCCTCACCTTCCCTGGGGCGGCAGGGTAGCCTAGTGGTTAGAGCGTTGGACTAGTAACCGGAAGGTTGCAAGTTCAAAACCCCGAGATGAAGAGGTACAAATCTGTCATTCTGCCCCTGAACAGGCAGTTAACCCACTGTTCCTAGGCCGTCATTGAAAATAAGAATTTGTTCTTAACTGACTTGCCTAGTTAAATAAAAGGTAAAATAAAAAATAAATCGACACTGATTGAAGTGGATGTAACAAGTGACATCAATAAGGAATCATAACTTTCACCTGGGTTCACTATTTCATGGAAACAGTGTTTCCAATGTTCTGTCCACAAAAAGTGGAGTTTAACACAGACACACTAACACACACACAAACTCACATGCACAAGAGCAAACAAACACGCACACTTCCTTTTCAGTGCCAAGGTTCACACCCTGTGGCGTTTGTCCTGCACTGTTGGCCACATGACCGCATGCATTTGAATGTCGGGTGGAGTGCATCCCTCCTCTTTTTCCAGAGAGAAGACAAGAACCATAAAAGACGACACACACACAATGAAGGCTTTTACCCGAGAGGGACTTAGAGGGGGTATACCGGGGTGCAACTCTGGCTGGGGGGTAGGTACTTTCAGGGCACAAGGCAAAAAAAAGCATGAGAAAACCAGCCTACGTATTACAGGAAAACACCTCCCAAAAACATTTGGGTGTGGGGTAAAGTTAATGCCGTAAAAAAAAAAGAGTTGAGGTGCTTGATTTAGTTGACGAGTCTCTTTCTCTCAGTCTCCCCCACAGAGAGTGGTTTTGGTTTGGCTCTTCCATAGAGGAGTGACCTGGGAGAGAGGAAACAGACAAAGGGAAAAGGGGGGAGACAGCACACGGATCCTAATGAAGCCATAAATCAAACGTCCGATGAGAAAAGACTCCGAAGGAGGATCACATCGCCGGGGATCAATGGAGACACATCTAAAGGAGGAGACAACAACAGCCCGGAAAGACACACACACACACACACACTAGATGGACACAAACGAGCACATTGCAAGTACACACAGGCTGAAATACAGCCTCATAAACACACACACATTAACACACTTGAACATACACACACATACTCGCTCACCAAGGCGCAGAGCAACTGAGACACGTGCTTGTCTCTAATCTATTCAACTTCCTCGCACATTGCCCCCCCCCCCCCTCCTCTTACTACCCAGGAGGGCTCCGAGTTACACCTCCACGCTCAATCCCTCTCGTCTAAATAATATTGGCCGTGATAAATGGCGCCATAACTCTGATATCCACAATCAATCTCTGCTTTAAAGACACATCCATCTTCTGTAATGCTGATGGGGGATCCAGGGGAGTGCGAGGGGTGTGGAGGGGAGGGGGAGCCGAGGGAAGACGTGACTGTTTTCCTGACCTCCTGGCGGGGACTAAGGCGGGGGGGTGTGGGGGACGGCGGGGCCCCGGTGGAGGCGGGCCACTGAGTGATGTCTGTCAGCTCACATCTGGCTGGGAAAATAAATTAGGCTTATGAAGACAAATGAAAAGGGCTGTTCCTGCCGCCGCCACCGAGACAAGGGGACGAGAGACAGAGAGCAGGAGAGAGAGAGAGAGAGAGGGACAAAGAGGCAGCGAGAGAGACAGAGAGAGACTAAATAAAAAAAGAGAGCGAGGGGGAGAGAAGCAAAGCAGCCATTAACATAGTCACGCTGCAAAGACGCAGAGCTCACTTAGTCAAAACCTTGTCCTTCTCTCTTCTCTCTCGCTCTTATTTTTTTCCTCTCTGGTTCTCAGTCTTTGAGTTGCAAGCCAGGAACATTCTAGATGGCAACATGGCCGCAGTATGAGGAAGACCAAAGACAAGACACGGACTCCTTCCTCTCTACCTCAGTGGTTGTGAAGTGTACACGGGGGGGGTCTGAAGATGCATTGGGGGGGTGAACTAGGGCTGGGAATTGCCAGGGACCTCACGATGCAATATTATCACGACACTTAGGTGCCAATATGATATGTATTGCGATTCTCACAGTTCAAAACGTATTGCGATTCGATAATTAGATTGTATTGCAATTGGATGTTCAAAACATATTGGTCACAAATGTCTGCTGCCATGAGAACGTTTTGAACAGTCATGGAAATAAAAGACGGAGAACAAGCTATGAAGGAAAAAGATAATGGTGATTTGGTGCAGGTACTGTACAGCCAACTAGTGGTGCAGGTACTGTACAGCCAACTAGTGGTGCAGGTACTGTACAGCCAACTAGTGGTGCAGGTACTATACAGCCAACTAGTGGTGCAGGTACTGTACAGCCAACTAGTGGTGCAGGTACTGTACAGCCAACTAGTGGTGCAGGTACTGTACAGCCAACTAGTGGTGCAGGTACTGTATAGCCAACTAGTGGTGCAGGTACTGTACAGCCAACTAGTGGTGCAGGTACTGTACAGCCAACTAGTGGTGCAGGTACTGTACAGCCAACTAGTGGTGCAGGTACTGTACAGCCAACTAGTGGTGCAGGTACTGTACAGCCAACTAGTGGTGCAGGTACTGTACAGCCAACTAGTGGTGCAGGTACTGTACAGCCAACTAGTGGTGCAGGTACTGTACAGCCAACTAGTGGTGCAGGGTACGGCCAACTAGTGGTGCAGGTACTGTACGGCCAACTAGTGGTGCAGGTACTATACGGCCAACTAGTGGTGCAGGTACTATACGGCCAACTAGTGGTGCAGGTACTGTACGGCCAACTAGTGGTGCAGGTACTGTACAGCCAACTAGTGGTGCAGGGTACAGCCAACTAGTGGTGCAGGTACTGTACAGCCAACTAGTGGTGCAGGTACTGTACAGCCAACTAGTGGTGCAGGTACTGTACAGCCAACTAGTGGTGCAGGTACTATACAGCCAACTAGTGGTGCAGGTACTGTACAGCCAACTAGTGGTGCAGGTACTGTACAGCCAACTAGTGGTGCAGGTACTGTACAGCCAACTAGTGGTGCAGGTACTGTACAGCCAACTAGTGGTGCAGGTACTGTACAGCCAACTAGTGGTGCAGGTACTGTACAGCCAACTAGTGGTGCAGGTACTAGTGTGCAGGTACTGTACAGCCAACTAGTGGTGCAGGTACTGTACAGCCAACTAGTGGTGCAGGTACTGTACAGCCAACTAGTGGTGCAGGTGGTACAGCCAACTAGTGGTGCAGGTACTGTACAGCCAACTAGTGGTGCAGGTACTGTACAGCCAACTAGTGGTGCAGGTACTGTACAGCCAACTAGTGGTGCAGGTACTGTACAGCCAACTAGTGGTGCAGGTACTGTACAGCCAACTAGTGGTGCAGGTACTGTACAGCCAACTAGTGGTGCAGGTACTGTACAGCCAACTAGTGGTGCAGGTACTGTACAGCCAACTAGTGGTGCAGGTACTGTACAGCCAACTAGTGCAAAAATAATATTGTGATATTGTCAAAACGATACGATATATTGTCAAAAATAATATCCCGATAAATAACTATCGATTTTTTTCTCCCCCATCACAAGAGTGAACTATCTCTGACCTGTCGGAGGGGTCGTCACAGCCACACCACAGTGAATATCCCCCCGCCCGATGTAGCACGTCTTTTAACAGACGGACAAAAGCAAAGAATCTCTCACTTTTCTTCTCTCCCCTCCCACCAATGTCTTCCTTGTTCTAACTATCTAGCTGCCTGGCCCCCACCTCCCCCTCTCTCTCTCAGTCTGTCTGTTAGCCACCTAATGCTGCTCTGGGTCTGAACTTAATTATTAAACGGAGATGTCCACACTGCCTTTTTAGTTGTTCTCCTCTCCTCCTTCCAGCACCATAGAATATGATGCACCTACCACCAGGTCGCTGCTTCTACTGCTGCACCAGTCAAAATCGCTTTCCCTTTCCTACCCAAAAATGAAAAGGTACACAAGTTACATTTACGCAAAGTCATAAAGGTGCACGACTGAGGTTGTTATCAAGCTTTGCCACGGTGTGAGAGCAAACACGTCAATGAATCATAAACTAGGCTTTCAGGTTTTTTTCGGAGGGTTTTACAGATTAGAAAATGCCACTATCAAAAAGCCCTGAAAATGACACCAAACGAGTGTGAGAACTTGGAAGATGTGGAACAGTCGCCGGTTTAAAGGCATGTGCGCCCGTTTACACAAAGGGTTTGTCACATAACTGGCCTAGCATATGCTTCCTGTCGCCATACACTTCCATAGCATCACTCACAAGAGAGGGTTGCGATTCAACAAGGCCAGATGTAGTACTAGCCCTACTGTAAACACTATCTGCTATAGCTTAAGTTGCACTAACAAAGCATCAGAGAGAACCAAAGTAGCGCTGTGATATAGTGCAGCATTTTGACAGAGGCCCTCCCACACACCCCAATCTGTCTCTACGATAGAGGAAATGAGAAAGAAAGAGAGAGAGAGAGATACAGATGCAAAGAGAGAGAGAGAGAGATACAGATGCAAAGAGATACAGATGAGAGAGAGAGAGAGAGAGAGAGAGATGCAAGAGAGAGAGATGAGAGAGAGAGAGAGAGATACAGATGCAAAGAGAGAGAGAGAGAGAGAGAGAGATACAGATGCAAAGAGAGAGAGAGAGAGAGAGAGAGAGATACAGATGCAAAGAGAGAGAGAGAGAGAGAGAGATACAGATGCAAAGAGAGAGAGAGAGATACAGATGCAAAGAGAGAGAGAGAGAGAGAGAGAGATACAGATGCAAAGAGAGAGAGAGAGACAGATGCAAAGAGAGAGAGAGAGACAGATGCAAAAGAGAGAGAGAGAGAGAGAGAGAGAGAGAGAGAAAGAGAGAGAGAGAGAGAGAGAGAGAGAGAGATGAGAGATGCAAAGAGAGAGAGAGAGAGAGAGAGATGCAAAGAGAGAGAGAGAGAGAGAGAAGAGAGAGAGAGAGTGAGAGATGCAAAGAGAGAAAGAGAGAGAGAAAGAGAGAGAGAGATGCAAAGATTGAGAGATGCATAAATAACAGAGAAAGAGATACATAAACAACAGAGAGAGAGAGAAAGAGTGAGAGAGAGATGCATAAATAACAGAGAAAGAGATACATAAACAACAGAGAGAGAGACAGAGTGAGAGAGAGATGCATAAATAACAGAAAGATAGGAGAGAGAGAGAGAGAGCAGACACCTAAGCCCTGTCTGGTGCTCCGTGTCTCTGCCACACCAGGGTGAGTGTGTTTATTGATTCAGGAGGCGCCTGGTGATGGTGTTCTAACCCTGTTGGGGAGGCCGGTGGGGGTAGAAGGGGGGTAGGGGTGAGGCGTTTGGTAGTGCTGCTAACCCCAAGGACCTCACTGGGGGATGACAGCCTGGGTAGGAGATAATCACTCTGTCAAACAACTCCGGCAACAGCAGGTAACGAGTGACACACAACAAACACACACACAGACGTAAACACACGGACGCACAGAAACACACACACACGGACCTAAACAAACACATACCAAAACGAGATACTGGGAGACGATGTTGTAGACCAGAACAAGAGACAAAAAAAAACAAAAGTAACATAAGTAGTTACTAGTATGTTAGTGACTACAGCGAAGAATGATGTGGGAGGGAGGGGGGCAGGCAGGGCCAAACCATGCTTAGCACTAGTAACAGTGCTCTAAGCCTTGAACAACAACAGCAACAGCCCCCTGAGGAGTTACAGTGAGACACACACACTCCACAGCTGAGTACAGGCAGGACCCCTGTGTGTGTGTGTGTGTGTGTGTAGTGCAGTGTTGGGAAGACAGAAAACATTACAGGGCCTTTTTTGGCACCAGGCGAAGCGAGGAGAGCGAAGGGGTGAGGAAAGAGAGAGAACGGCGGGGGCGGAGTGGAGACGTAGAGGGGGGCGTTGGAATGAACTCTCTCAGGCTTTGTGGTGCACGTTTCCCAAGGCCCCGGCCTGGCCCCTTTGATAAATGACACATGTCATTCTGTCAGCCCGTGACACTGCAGCTGGGAGGCCCTGTGATGTATGGCTCTGCTGAAAAAGGAAATCAACTTCTTTCCCTCCTCTCTCTCTCTCTCTACCTCTCTCTTGTCCTGGGCCGAGTGCATGTTCTTTTTTTTTATGAGGATTTAGGTTCTTTAGCCCAGTAAGCCCCCTCCTTTCTCCCCCCGCTCGTCTCCCTTCTCTCTTTCCCTGACACAGGCATGCTCAGAGACAGCTAGCTTGGGGCCTGGTTTGGTTCTCACTCACACAATGACACAGCTTATAATGATGTACTAATCTAGTAACTCAAGGAAGGGCACTGCAGCATCTGAGGTGAATTGAAGATTTATGACAGTGAGGAAGTAAACAAGGTATGAACATAGCGGGGCCTTAGCACATTCCGGTTATTCAGGATGACTGTCTCCCTACTGGGTCATCTGTCGTGCATCTGTCTATGTAAAGGACAACGCTGTAATGAACATGTTCCCACAGAATGAATATACACCGCATGCAATAACTAATAGCTCTGTGTATCTGTTTGACGATCACAGTCCAAAATAGTTTGGGGGGGGTGATGAGATGACATTTCGTAGAGAAATCGAGCACAGCCAATTAAGAGCTCTGTGAGACATGGCCGACCCTCCCTTCCTATTAGATTAGCCTATCACAGCACCCCACTGACCCTTTGACTGCGTACGCCGCCCACACAGCAGCATGTGAGGCAACTCTCCCTCCCTCCCTCTCTATCTCTCGCTCTCTAAAGGCTGACCTGTTATCAGTTCTCAGGAGATTTGACAGCCAACAAACCCCATAGTTTGAATCAGCTGTGACAGAGGAAATGTTTGAGTGTCACCTCTCAATCGTCATGCCCAAAAGCCAGTACAGAAAAACTAAGTGGGTGGGAATAAACTTAAAATATTGACTGATTCAGGATCAGTAGTTCAGGACATACCATCCAACCATGTGGTTGACTGAAAACAAAGACAGCCAGATAATGCAGAGGGATCCTTTGACATCCTTCCTGAATGATGAGGTAGAGTGAGAAGAGACTGATAAGAGATCAGTTAGTGTGTCTTGTCAGAAATGTCAGGAATGAGGAATAGGAGAGGACCAGATTACAGGCACCAACACAGGGTATTCATCAACACGGATTCCACACATTATTGGTCCACTGAACCACTACAACATTAAAAGAGTTCACAATGTGTTGCTATGGGGACCAGCTACTTTGACTGAGGGGGGAGGGAGAGAGAGAGAATAGATAGTCTAAAGCACACACAGAGAGAGAGAGAGAGAGAGAGAGAGAGAGAGAGAGAATAGATAGTCTAAAGCACACACAGAGAGAGAGAGAGAGAGAGAGAGAGAGAATAGATAGTTAAAGCACACACACACACACACAGAGAGAGAGAATAGATAGTCTAAAGCACACACACAGAGAGAGAGAGAGAGAATAGATAGTCTAAAGCACACACACACAGAGAGAAAGAGAGAGAATAGATAGTCTAAAGCACACACACACACACACAGAGAGAGAATAGATAGTCTAAAGCACACACACACACAGAGAGAGAGAGAATAGATAGTTAAAGCACACACACACAGAGAGAAAGAGAGAGAGAGAGAGAATAGATAGTTAAAGCACACACACAGAGAGAAAGAGAGACAGAGAGGGCAAACAAAAACAAGAGTCGTCTAGTGAGAGGGCCCGGGCGGCCACCTTGGGGGTCGTGACCCACGGATGACCCCGTCAGATGTGCACTCTGGCTGGGTGCTAGCAGGGAGAGGGGCGGGAAAACAAGGCATCATTAGGGCTGAGTGATGAGCCCCTTGCCATGTTTGACCTCCTCCTTCAGTGACTATGGGGCTGCAACGCTCCACCACAGGACCGACACTGCATTTATAAATACCCGAGGGCCTTCACACACACACACACACACAGGCGCGCGCACACACACACAGAGAGCGAGAGAGACACACACACACACAGAGGGAGAGAGAAAATCAAACAATGCCTAAGCACACAAACACAATTCCTGAGCAACACTACTGAGACTGACCCCACACACCCATAGCAGCACTGCTAACAGCATAGCATGCCTGTGTGACCCGTCGCATATCGGCTGTTTTACCATGAGGCACAAACACTGACCGACCCTACAAACACTGTTGCCTTTAGCTAGCATAACGTCATTCATACGTCCAGTGTGTTGCGGTTACAAACACACTGAGGCAATTGTTAACATTTTGTTTTTGTTTAGTTGGGGGGGGGTTCACTTTTAATTACTGAAGAGGAAGTGGAAAGGAAAAGAAAATAGAGAAAAAAATGAAACAAAAAGGCCAGTGTATGCTAGTCGCACAGTTCAGAGTGCGTATATAAGCGACTGTACAGGGGCAGGTCGCGAAACGACACAGTCCACAGTGTTGGACTCCTCGGTTGATCATGAGAGGCTAAGCAGAACCCTAAATACACATACAGTGGGGCAAAAAGTATTTAGTCAGCCACCAATTGTGCAAGTTCTCCCACTTAAAAATATGAGAGAGGCCTGTAATTTTCATCATAGGTACACTTCAACTATGACAGACAAAATTTGAAAAAGAAATCCAGAAAATCACATTGTAGGATTTTTCATGAATTTATTTGCAAATTATGGTGGAAAATAAGTATTTGGTCAATAACAAATGTTTATCTCAATACTTTGTTATATACCCTTTGTTGGCAATGACAAGGGTCAAACGTTTTCTGTAAGTCTTCACAAGGTTTTCACACACTGTTGCTGGTATTTTGGCCCATTCCTCCATGCAGATCTCCTCTAGAGCAGTGATGTTTTAGGGCTGTTGCTGGGCAGCACAGACTTTCAACTCCCTCCAAAGATTTTCTATGGAGTTGAGATCTGGAGACTGGCTAGGTCACTCCAGGACCTTGAAATGCTTCTTACGAAGCCACTCCATCGTTGCCCGGGTGGTGTGTTTGGGATCATTGTCATGCTGAAAGACCCAGCCACGTTTCATATTCAATACCCTTGCTGATGGAAGGAGGTTTTCGCTCAAAATCTCACGATACATGGCCCCATTCATTCTTTCCTTTACATGGATCAGTCGTCCTGGTCCCTTTGCAGAAAAACAGCCCCAAAGCATGATGTTTCCACCCCCATGCTTCACAGTAGGTATGGTGTTCTTTGGATGCAACTCAGCATTCTTTGTCCTCCAAACACGACAAGTTGAGTTTTTACCAAAAAGTTCTATTTTGGTTTGATCTGACCATATGACATTCTCCCAATCTTCTTCTGGATCATCCAAATGCTCTCTAGCAAACTTCAGACGGGCCTGGACATGTACTGGCTTAAGCAGGGGGACACGTCTGGCACTGCAGGATTTGAGTCCCTGGCGACGTAGTGTGTTACTGATGGTAGGCTTTGTTACTTTGGTCCCAGCTCTCTGCAGGTCATTCACTAGGTCCCCCCGTGTGGTTCTGGGATTTTTGCTCACCGTTCTTGTGATCATTTTGACCCCACGGGGTGAGATCTTGCGTAGAGCCCCAGATCGAGGGAGATTATCAGTGGTCTTGTATGTCTTCCATTTCCTAATAATTGCTCCCACAGTTGATTTCTTCAAACCAAGCTGCTTACCTATTGCAGATTCAGTCTTCCCAGCCTGGTGCAGGTCTACAATTTTGTTTCTGGTGTCCTTTGACAGCTCTTTGGTCTTGGCCATAGTGGAGTTTGGAGTGTGACTGTTTGAGGTTGTGGACAGGTGTATTTTATACTGATAACAAGTTTAAACAGGTGCCATTAATACAGGTAACGAGTGGAGGACAGAGGAGCCTCTTAAAGAAAAAGTTACAGGTCTGTGAGAGCCAGAAATCTTGCTTGTTTGTAGATGACCAAATACTTATTTTCCACCATAATAAAATAAATTCATTAAAAATCCTACAATGTGATTTTCCGGATTTCTTTCCCTCTTTTTGTCTGTCATAGTTGAAGTGTACCTATGATGAAAATTACCGGCCTCTCATCTTTTTAAGTGGGAGAACTTGCACAATTGGTGGCTGACTAAATACTTTTTGGCCCCACTGTAATTGGCCCAGCGTTGCTGAAAGTCCTAGCAATAGAAATAGACTGATTTGAGTCAAAGTGCCTTAGTTTGAGGGGCTTCATCCCGTCTAGTAATTCTATTTCTGTGGTTCCCGGTACCTCTGCTCGCTGAGCCTCCGTACGCTGTGTGTTTGCCTCAATGAATCATCCCAGTGGTTATACTGTGGTAATAATAAAACAATCTCCATGATCACACACACAAACAACATTTCAAATTGCTATCATCCATCTCACCTACCCCTTTAAGAGCAGGGGGGGGGGTTGTACCTCGCACCCTCCCCTGCCTAGGCTGGCCGCTGGAAAAGATGATGGTAAAAAAATATATGTGACTCTGCTGCCAAACGGGTAACGGCGCCGGGCAAGGGGATCAATGCATGGCAGACCGCCGCGACGTGAGCTGCTATGTAAAACACTGCCTTAAGTCAGCCGCATCCGGTTAATATTTAATCCCTCCATCCATCTCGGCGCGAAGCGCTGCTTCCCTTTAGCTCTGCCGCTTACTTTGATTACACACAACCGTTTGGGGGAGTGATAAGAGAGAGCACATCCGATTTGCATGGGGATGGAATATGGAATAAAACGCAAGTTTGATAATAGCTTGGAGCAGTCTGGGGCCAGTGTGAGAAATGGGAGGGGGGGAGAGAGAGAGAGAGAGAGAGAGAGAGAAGGGGAAGGCCTGAGGAGGAAAAGGTGAAGCACAGGGGCTATAAAAAGCTAGCATTTCACTTGGAGGGAAGCCTTATTTAAAACAACGAGATATGCAAATACAACAGAATGGAAAAATAACACTGATAGTATCGTCTCTTTACCAGTTATTTTTTTTTTATGGCAAATGATTTCTAGGGAGGAATTTCCTAAGAAACAACTCCCACGTGAGCATGTAAATCTCCATAACTGAATATTCCCAGAGTTCTCAGCTCTCTTCTAATACTTCTCTTCTGTCACCGATTGTCTATTCCATGAAGGCTGTTTATAAATGGTTTTAGCATATTAATATTCTATATCCCATACTAGGTGTTTAACTGGTTTGATAATACTATGTAATATGTATGTGATACATAATCACTCTCTCAACGAAAGTGTATGAGACTGTGTTGTGATCAAATGTATTTCTGTTGGAGAAACAATCATTCAGAATGTAGTAGATGTGGTACAATACAAAATGACATTCACACACCTACAGTCATACTGTTCAGCTCCCACTTTTATCTATGTTCTCCTCTCACACACGCAGGCAAACACACACACACACACACCTCCAGCTAAACTATCCCAATGACACACTTCTCTGCAACCCCTACTGCAAGAGCTGAGCATAGTCAGTGAAGAGGGCATTTTACCAGTCATGCCGATGACATCATTTCCTACAACTCCCAGCAACGCCCTCAGTAATGATGTGGTGGAAGCAGTATGGGTCTCAGAATGACTTCCTCCCTACCTGTCTTTCAAACATCCAACTACTGTACACTCACACTCAACTAAACTCCTGCCAACAGTTGGGAGAAAATCTGTTTCTTTTACTTTATTTTTTCTACACACACACACACACACACACACAAACCATAGTGAAATGGATTGGGACGAGCAGTGGGGTGTGTGTTAGATGTGAGTTAAAGCATCATTTAGGGAGGAAGTAAGCCTCCACGACTGCCAATGACAAGTGTTCATTTTCTCACTCATTGAACAGAGCTAGCCACTTTACAATGTGTGCGACTGTGAGATTAGCCTGTCCTGAAATAGAGAGAGGGGGTGGAGTGGGAGAGGGGGGTTAATGAAATAGATGGCGAGGAGGTTTGGCCGCTCTGTCAGAGGGAAGGTTTGCCAGTCTGACTTTGGCCTCACAGGTACTCCACACAGGATAGAGGCCACCCGGCCCGACACATATCCCTCAACACACCCCTCTCCCAACTACATTGGTGAGGTCTGGTGAAGAGGAGGATCATGGGAAGTCCTTATCTCTGGCTAACATCACCCATCGGGTGCCACAGCCCTCCACGGACCGAAGGGCGCAATAATTACAAATACAGCACTTTATCGATTGGCACGCTCGACACTGCCCCTTGTTTTCGGGGGTCTACTGCTAGGGGGGCTAACCAAAGTGACACGGGTAAAGTGTTATTTCTTTCACACGCCGACAGCTGGGCGAGAGAGGAGGGGTCGCCCTGGCCCACTCCACCCGGCAGTAATTCTTAATTGACACCTGTCAGGATAATGGCGGCAGTCACAGCTGCTGCAGGAGAATTTGTCCATCGTCCCGTTCATCTGTCAGCTTTGATACCCGTCCTGTGGAACTGCCCCCCTCCAGCCCTGTTGCTGCCTGCCTAGCTAGTAGCTATCCCCTCTTCTTCTTTCCTCTCCTCCTCACCCCCTTGTCTTTCGTTCTTTCGCTCCCCTGCGTTTTGCCGCCGATCTACATACTGCTTTGTTTTTAAAAGTTTTTTTAAAAGTTTTTTTTTTAAGGCTATCTTAAGGGGGTTTGAGTACTGCCCTCTCACATACTCTAAACAACAGAATGGAGACACCAGAGTGCTACAACGACTACCTTTGGTATCAGCATGTATTCCATCAAAACACACACACACACAACAGCACACGCATGTTCCTATTCAGAGGTTTCGGAGAGCTTTGATATTGGGAAAAGAGTAGAAGACACAATGAGAGAGAGGTATTTGAGCTAGTAAGATAGGGGGGGGTGTGAGGGATACATGTTAGGAAGAGGGAGGGGGCAAGAAAGACAGGGGGAGAGAGATAAGATGGACGTGAGAGAAACAGAAAGAGGGAGGAGGATGAGCGCGAGGGTGTCCCTGGGTAGGGATCGGCTCCTCTGTAGTAGGCCCATCTCGTTTGTCTGTTTGTTTGTTGGCATCAAAGCACGTGCCTCCCGTTCTCCGTGCTCGTCCCCTGCTAACTGATGTAATGAGTGGGTAAGCTACATGTTTTTCTGCGCCGAGAAATTCAAATACTTATTAGACAAAATATTCTGTAATTGCTCATCTTTTATTGATGGCAGAAACATGTTCAATTTGGCTGGTACAGACATCCCATAGCACTGCCAAGCCTCTCGAGGAGGAACACTACCGCTGATCAAGAGAACAAATGTACTCACTGGAAATAGAATACTTTACTTAACTACATTTTCATGTTATTGACTTCTCTCAAATTATGGACCGAATAAAGCGGCAACAATTTTACAATAATTTGCTGTTAAAACCACCTAGACCCGCTGTAACTACTATACGGAATACAATAAGCCTACTCAGCATTAAACACTATCTACGGAATAACGTATGTAACAAAACCTGACTTTAACATCAAAAGAAAACACAAACTCACTTAAATATTTTTTAGTACAGTTACTGTTGCTGCATTTACTCTCGTTCTCAATCCAATTAAAGTTCCATACAAATAACATGACTACAATACTTTCATGTAAAATAAAATAAAAAGTAGTAAAACTATAATAACGGTGACCAAGCAAACCGAGAGGACTGGACTAGTGAATCCAATCCCAGAGGGTTGCCTTCTTCTCTATGTTTGACGTTATTTTCTTTTCTGTCCCACAACCCCACTCCGAGAGACATTTTGCTCCCGAGCCACAAAGCACATCTGGCTGCTTTAATGATACGATTTCCCATCATACTAAGCCACCCCCATTATGACCTCCCACCGTGCCACAGTGTGTTTGTGTGTGTGTGTGTGTGTGTGTGTGTGTGTGTGTGTGTGTGTGTGTCTACAGTGCAGAGAGGGCGACACTCTTCTGATGGTAGCTTCGTGCCCCGAGGGCAGCTTAGTGAAAGAATGAGAAAGAAAGAGAAAGATAAGACGAGCTTAAACATTATATGAAATGTATCCTTAGCTTCACACATACAGTACTGGATGCGTACAAAAAAATATATGTATGGTTGTATGGCTTAAACACTTACAAAAAATATTCCCAAAGGCACCTACTCTCATATTCCTTATATCTGAAATATAGTTGTGACTACTAAACACACACACACACACACACAACTCCAGCTATGGCAGTAGAGGTTGGGCGACTGAAGGCATTAAAAAAAAAAAAAAGAGCTGAGCATGTTTGACCTTTGACTGGCTCAATTCCCAGATGCAAATTTAACTATTAGTCTCAGAGGGTGGCAGAAGAGCAAAACTGGCTATCGACGAAAGAAATCGATGCCACCTGCTAACGACACAGGCGCTCCAATTAAAGTAACCTCTGGTGAAGCAGAGAAGAGAGCCTGACCGCCAAACACACACTCAGGGTACTGTTACACACACACACACACACAGCACAGAAACCCCCCCTACTGTATATCACTGTACATTAGTGATACGTATGTGACGTTTGTGTGTCCTAGTTAGCTTGGAGTCCTTGTGTTACTCATATGGTAAACAGAGTGTCAATGTACTGCCCTCTCACATACTCTAAAACGCAGGGCCCAACAGAAGGGAGACGCTAGAGTGCTACAACGACTACTCTTGTAGCACTCTAGCATCAGCATTTATTCCACCAAAACACACACAACAGCACACACATGTTCCTATTAAGAGGCATTTAGATATATCTTTGCACTCACAAATGTCCTATTCACATTTCCTTAGAAACGTTAGATGTGGGCGAAAACACACAATTCTAACGACGACAAACGTTGATGTCTCGGTCGACTTCAGAGAAAGCGTGTGAAACATTAAATCGCTTAACATTTCCTTGACCTTGACTAAATAGTCCACTACATTTGCACGCACCTCCAAAAACAAATCTTTATGTTCTCCGGGCTTACAGATTAATATCATTTTCAGATTACTCCCAAAATATATTTTTGGCAGACAACTACAGGGAAATAAAATGGAAAAAATACACCTCGTGTAAGACGGTCCTCCTCAGGCCGTTGATTTAAGAGTGGGCCACATAAATCTCGGCATGCTGATTATTTCGAGGGCAGAATATCACGTAACAGCATCGTCAAGTTAGAGCACAAAGGTCGTTGTGTAATCTTAGCAACCCCGGTGCATGCTAAACCATTTATCCCAGGGCACTGGGCTTCTTTACCCACTCCAAATATACTGGGAGATTTTTTTTTTACCAGGTTTCTAGAATGGCCCCTAAACACAAGAGCGGAAGAGATACATTTTCCACACATTAAGACTAGGGCTGTACGTGGTTTAGACATGAAGACATGAAAAGGTGTTGTGTGTGTGTGTGTGTGTGTCTCTCCCTCACTGTGCTGCTTCAAAACGTTTACACAATGTACCATCAAATGTACCATCAAATAAAAGCGATACTTTGCATACTAGAATTATGTTGCATAAACATATTAACGTACTATTATCATTTCATTTTACACTGACCAAATTTTGTACAAAAAAATAAAAATAGGCCCCACCCAAAAAATGTTCTGGAAAACTTAGCTACATTTCCTGCATTTATAAACCTTCACAAACCCTCAAAACGACCATTGTTCTTCTTACGCACAGTAACAATCATATGCGATATTAAGAAAGACAATTGCAGGAGTATGACGGTTATTAGACTATATAAAAAGAGAAACATAAACATTGCCCCGCCATTTGATACAGGAGTGTAGCCTCCATGTGACGACGCAGCTGATTTTGGTTCGGTGCGTCTGGCCTTTATTGCGTCGTTAAAGGCGGAGGATTAGGGAGGTCATTAAAGAGGCATTGTCTCCTCCGACATGATTAGTCAGGTAGCAAAGTCCATTTGTCACCTGCACGAGCAAATTGAGTTGATACTGCACTAGGGGCTATGGGGACTGTATAATATCAACTTGATTACATCAAGGCAGCTGCGGACTTGACACCTTACTGAATTTGTCAGCATTAATCGTTAGGGCCCGTCACAAATCCATCAGGTTTACAGATAATTAGGGGCCTTCTCTAATGAAGCCCAGAGAAGCAACCTTACCTTTTCTCTCGGATAATGAAGAAGCCTCTATCCCAGGGAAAGAGATGTTTTTTCTCCCCAGACTACTAGCTCTGACTGGCTGAGACACACAACCTTCCAATTTAATGAAAGACAACGTCACTCTTCTCTCTTTCTTTTTTACATCGTTCCTGTCCTCATCACCATCAACTGATACTGATATTCAAGGACAAAATGAGACCTCAAATAAAGTAACACATATACACACTCTTACCAACTGCCTTAAATACTCTGTAGGATACAAACCGTAGCTCATCTTAACCTTAAATGACAGGATATCTGAAATAAGAGGAGTAGATATTGTGGTTTTCCCGTGACACTACGTATACTGTATATCAGGGAAAGGCCTTTTGTACGGCTATGGCCCAATTTACAACCGTTAGAAGTTCTCACACACACACAAACAAACCCACACAGAACGTAAAAGACCCTATATTAAATGTCGCTCTATTCTAACCCCTGACACTAGTGAAACATAAATACAAATAACATTTGTCCAGACATGTCTCCTCGTGGTGCTCCGTTCAGCCATCCTCTATAATGTCCAGTCCTGTACCCCTGGGGTTCCACATTTGTTTTGGTTGAACCTGGCGTCAACCCTCTCAGTGAAAATATAACTCACAACAACCTCTTTTCCCCGATGATCGCTCGAGTGCTCATTCTCTAAACCTCTATTACCATGGTACTACCATGGCGATACTACCTCGACTCTCCCTCTCTATTTCCTTATAGGCTACAGAGTACAAGGCATGGTTCAGTAGCTACTAGCTAGCATTGAAACACTGGACCATCATGCTTTAGTTGAGCGTGTGTCTGTATTTGTGTTAAAGGGGAGGGTTGGAGGGTGCAGTTGTTTCCAACAAATGGTCATGATCATGACAGAATGGTAACACTCTCGTCTGCCAAGTTGTGATTGACCATTAAAGGCCATAATGTATAAGCCGGTCAATGACAGGCAAGCAGATCAATAGGACCATGTTGAGGGGTCAAGGTGATGGCATGTTTTCATGTAAGATCTGATCTGTTGGGAACAGCCTACATGCGATCCTATAGCCTGCTACCCAGCTTCTTCTTTTTTTTAATGTGATACAAGACAAGAGACGAATCAGATGCTACTCAACAGTAAGTATAAAGCATAAGATGGCTAGTCAACACTGTGTGTCAGAAGTGTATGAACTGTAGAGAGAAGTACTAGTTGAATAGTCTTCCCAGTCAATCCAGACTGACTCCCCGTCATTTGGCGCCTATTTAAAATGATAAACCTGCCGAGTTCAAAGTCTTCGCTGCCCGGGCCCTCCTGTTCGGTCCGCTTTACACCTCATATTTCAGAACCTCTTTAAAATTCTAGAACTGTCTTTTGTTCACTCCACTTGTTAGTGCCCAACTTCAAAGGATGCACCTCATTAGCACAGAGGTGGAAATCCCTGTCACTCATTTACATTTGTTTAAACCGGCTTGAAAAAGAGATGAGAGTCGAAATCCAAATCACTAGACCTCAACCTTGTGTTTCGACATCTGGTTTATCCGTGGTTGTTAGATAGTAAATACTACAGTCCTTGTGGATGTAGACATGGACTGCATTGGTAAAGTGTTCTGTAGGATGAGCGGAGGGTGTGCATTTGGATAAGAAGTGCAAACCTCTGTGTCTTTAACCCAGACCAGGGGGGGGCTACTGTTGGTAGGCTAATTCAGGTACCCTAATTAATTAGGATTTAGTCATTTCTGTGATCCTCAAAACACTTCCACCCCCCTCCCTCTTCCATTTCCTTTCTTTCTCTTTCTTCCCTCTAGTATTTTCTCTGGAAAACAATAAAGAGATAAGGATTTCCCTCCTTTTGAAAACTTTTTTCCTTCCCTTTTTTTAAGACAACCGGGGTTGTCCTTTGAGTGGCTAGATTCGTAAGGAGCATGCGTGTCTCCATGGAGAGATGTATTGATGTTTATCAGGGATGAATAGATCAAAGGCTGCCACATGACAGGCGATCAATCACGCATCAAATCAATGATGGCAATCCTCTAATAAAACCGAAAAGAAAGAAAACCGGCTCTGGCCAGTTTTTTCTCCCCCTCTTTCGGAGTCAATTATTCATTATTACTCGCTCTTTAACACTGCAATGGACCCCAATAGAAACTCTATCTCTAACGTTTCGTTTATCTAGCTACCTAAGTAGTCGACTTTTCTGGCAAGTTAACACATTAGGCCTATCGTGTCACTACAAAACGTACCGTGGTCTACTGAAATCATATGGCAATATAGAAAATAATAATAGTCAACTAATGAAGATGTGTTGAAGGTAAAAACTTATTTTTAGGCTATTACATATGCATAACAGGAGAAATGTAAAAGGGAAAAATAAAACATTTTTAGTGAATCAAAAATAAAAAGTCCAACATTTGATCTCCATTTAGTAAGCGATGGTGAAAATGAATGTGTGTGTGCGCGCCGGTGCTTACCTGCTGATCGCCTGGGCTCTTGCTGCTTTCTCCTCGGCATAGTGACCGTCACGTTCCACGGTACTTTTCATGCAGAAATCAAAACAATTAGTCTGTCAGTGGAGAAAAACCATCCCGAACCTTTTTTTTTTCGGGAAATAACCTTCAACAGTTTTTTCTATTAGAATGGTTTGTTTCTTTTGTAATTGTGGGCTTATGCCAGACAACCTGAAACGGCCACAATGTAACTAAATATGTCCTTTAGAAATAGAAACAAATGACTGAAGATAAAGGACAAACGAAAAAAAAGGGTTTCTGTGATATCAAAACGATGCACGAATTTCGCCAGCTGAGAACATGTCTATCAAATAACATCTTTCCTCATCTCTGTGTGTCAGAAAGAGGCAGACATCGAAGCCAAGTTTCAGTCACTCCCCTGCTGCCATAGGGGGCTATATGACGGTGTTGGGGCTACTTTGTACCGCCTTCACTCCAAAATAAATAAACTCTGATGGTAAACAAATAAGTCCAGTGTGAGCGAACACCTTTGAAATGTATTTCCGTGGAAGGCTGCGCTTCAAACTCAGATCTGAAACAAAGCAGAATTGAGAGAAAATAGACAGGCATTAGATGGTTAATGTCAGTCCGTCACCACGCCACCTAGTCGGATCAAGCCTCGCCGTCAGCGGATACTTTTCTCCCCTCTCTAGTTTGAGCCGGGGTGGTAAGTTAGGGATTCTACTTACATTTCTAGTCGTGAAAATAATTATTATCAGCCGCCGATCAAGGAATGTGCAGGTGGTTGACGTGGTGAGGAGCCTGCGACTAAAGAGAAACAAACAAGGTGCAGGCATCCACCCTCGCGGAGAGAATTTTTCTTCTGTAAACTCCTGGGAGTGAACCGAGGTCTCGTCTGCTCCTCCGAGGAAAAAAATGAAAACGCAGGGAATCGAGAAGCGTTTCAGACAGTCTCAACTGATAGACAGACGCATCGAGTGGCTTTTCCTGCTTCATTTTTACTCCTCCCCTCGCGCTACAAGCGTCACCCTGACAGTAGAACCCACCTGTCAATCTTCTTAATTGTCTTGTTTTTCCTCTGATTAAAATGTAAATGACTTGACAAAGGAATGCTTGATTCAGTAGGCTAATATCAAAATGTTGCTTTGAAATATTGATCCATAAACTTCATGCGGAATGTTATTATGGCAATTAGTCAATTATTACAAAACTGTTACTAGGTTAGGCTATATTACTACAATTAGCTCATCATCATCATCATCATATGAAATAAACTCACAACAACTTTATTTTGCCTGACATAATGCTATCCTATGTCAAACCCAACATGGCAATGCTTTGGACTTGCATATTTTCGGAACATTCGGACTGAAGTTTCCTAATGTGAGAGCACCATAATTTACGCATGCTTGAGGAGAAAATATATCCTGCAGATAATAGCCTTTTTGACGGTGCTTGTTAATACCTTGAAGGGTTTTGGTTGGCACTGGCTGTATTGGCAATTCTTTGGATTTTTGTGTACAATCGTCGAGGATATGTTTGAGACTACGATTGATTTGTTTCACCTTTACTAGGAAGTGTGTCATGTCCAGGAAGGGGAGGGACTCCAAAGAATACAAGCCGCTACAGTGACAGCTGCTACAAGGTTGCGCCGTGCTATCGCCTAGTTATCATCAAGGCAAACATTCCAAAAGCACGCTATTGCGTGTCGATCTTATGCGACAAAACTGCGCTGGTAATATTGTTTTAATTGCAATGCATCATTGCATTGGCGTGGCCTACCCTGCTACGTGAAGAAAGCCTAGCATAGGCTAACGATAAGCATATTGATATCAATGCACAGCCAGTGCCCGTGAACTTTGTCACATAATCCCTCCCTGGTGCAATGTCCACCTCTTTCTTGTTGAGAAACGGTAAGAGGGTGTTTTCGGTAATCGGCGGGGGGTGCAGAGGAACCGATGCACTTTCTAGAGTTCATTTCGTATCGCGCCGCTTCATTATAGATTTGTCATACTCCACGCACTTCATGGATTTGAAAGGTTCCTCGATACCGAGCTCCATGAAAAAGCTGGTCGTAACGAAGCTTAGCCAGAATTTCAGAGACGCCGTTGCCTTGCAAACTGTTCCAGTCCCGACACCTGGCGACGGGGACTTGCTTGTCAGAAATCGGTAAGTTTTGGTTAGAAATTGGATACAGAAGGTTCACATTTTCCGCGGGTGCGTAGCCTGTACCCTATGGATAGACTATTCCAATATTTGGCACATTTTGGAGCCAATATCTTTGATACAATATTTGGTATTGTTTTCAAGTTATGAAAGGGTCTCTTACCTCGGTTAGAATAGCCTTATCCATCCCCATCGATATTAGTAGCTTACTTGCGACCATTTCAGGAGCGAGCAAAATACGTGAGAAATATATCCAAGTTCCGCCCCTACATTTGTCTATCAATCCATCTCGCTCTGTCCTGTCTCCTTACGTCACGAACCTGCAAACAGAAAGTCATTGGGGGGGATAGACTCGCACGAATAGATGAGGAGATGGAGAAACAGCTTTGCATGGCATTTGGGGCTGCGGCAGGATCATCATTTTCCGCTGCATAAAACCAATGCGTAAGACTCAATATATGTCTGTCTGATTCAAAGCAAGATATTTACAAATGTTGATTACATTAACAGGTTACTGTAACAGAGGAATGTAGGCTACTTAATCTAACCGGTTATTTACTACAATTTAAGTCAAAGATATATTCAAATACTGGTGTAGCCTATTAGAGCGTAGTTGATCAGTGAAATAAAGGCAGTGTCTTGCATTATGGTTGAGACCAAGGACATACTAGCATAATCTAAAGATCAAATAGCTTTTAACATTTGCAGAAATTGTCATATGTAGCCTAAAGCTTTTTCACAGGTTTATTTTGTGTGCGTAATTTCGTACGCGTAACCTAGAGAATAAATAAAAGTGGATTGTCTTGTATGTCATTTATAATTTGAAAATGTGGAACATTGAATTATAAATACCATTTTCAATGGAGAAATAATATCTCTCATCTTGGGAAAATGAAAGAACTGTTGATGCAGTGGTAGGTTATGTGCTTTGCCCTCTCTGCCTCGCTAAACTGTATGGCATCACAAATTGTTCTATATTTTAATGTAGGCCTATGCCCTTATACTTTCTTTTTGAACAATTCTTTGTTTGTTGTCTGTAATGAATCTCCATCATATGAGTTGGCCTGGCAAGTTACAACATTTAGCAGCAGGACCACAGCTGATGAATAGCTAACAACTAGGCCTCAAGCACCTTCAACTGAAAAAAGAAGTTAGTTATTCAGGCACCTTTCTTGATGTGGATTATTATTTATTTGTTAATAACTACATCAGAAAAGCCAATTCTATGGTCTCAATGTAGAGCTTGGGAATTAGCAGAAATATCTGTGATGCCGCATTTAGGCCAATGTCGGCCTTGTATTGTATAAGGCCTGCTTGGTTAAATTCTCTGAGGTGGGAAGACAGTTACACAACAGCCTACTGTAGTCAAAGGTCATTTAATTGCACATATAGCCTTCTTTTATGTATTATTGACCTGAATTTGCTTGACTAATTTTGAGCTTAAATTGAGATATGCATTAATATCATGTTTCAGTGACCGAGATTATTGTGCATTCAAAGTTGCACATTTTTAAATCAAGCATCTTTAAGAATATCAGCCCAGTTCATTTGAGTTTTGACCTGTGAACTTGCTCTTATTTAATGCATGGTGTTTCAGTACTGTTGGTCCATTATGAGAGATTCAGGTTCAAATATTTACTGGTACGGAATAATTCAGAAGGGCTGCAAAAGCAATTTGGAAAGTATAGTCAAACCTAGATGTTTTCTTTATGTTTTATTTAATTGGAGCCATGTATTTGTAACTAAACCGGGCTGTTACGTTTAAGTGCTAAAAATGCAAATATGACACAATGATAAGTCGCAACAAGGGTTCTTCTGGAGGATAGAAAATTATTTATTTATACATTTCTTTCACACAAGGGTTTTTTTCTCTCTCCATGTCATCAACTGAGATGAAAACAGTTTGTATTTATTTTTTCATGTCACGGCAAAGAAATATACCAGATTTAAAAGTGCAGTTTGTTCTTGTGTGTCTCTCAAGACAATGACTCGTGACATCATGCAATGTGTTTTGTGATACCAACCTCGTCCTGTCAGTGTAAGGTGGGTGTTTATTCCCTAGACAAATGGAATCATTGCCAAAACAAACCAATGTTTCCTTCCCAAACGATGTCGCAGATATTTCCTAGAGAATGGAAGTGAAATTGGAAGTGAAATCTTGACCTTCGCAGACAAGACTGTAGGAATTATGAAGTGCTCCTCTTATGTTATTATAACATGAGCTACTATCTTATTATTATCAAAATTCTGACTATATTATCATGTTATTATCAGAATTCCGACGGAAGAACATCACTAAAGTATCCTATACCGATGTTAATTGATTTTAATTCTATGTAACAATTGTTGCTCATTCTGAACTGTCATTCACGCATATTTATCCTTCTCTGTTCCATTTCATGCAGATTTGTTGGAATCAATGCCTCGGACATCAACTACTCAGCAGGCCGCTACGACCCTTCGGTGAAGCCACCGTTTGACGCCGGGTTCGAGGGCATTGGCGAGGTGGTCGGACTCGGCCTGAGTGCCAGCGCCCGCTACACCATTGGCGACACCGTGGCCTACTTTGCCGATGGGGCCTTTGCGGAGTACACGGTGATACCCATGATCAAGACCGTACCCGTACCCGCGGTGAAGCCAGAGTTCCTCACCCTGCTGTTAAGCGGTGCCACGGCCTATATCGCCATGAAGCGGCTTGGCGACCTGGTGAAGGGCGAGACGGTGCTGGTGACGGCCGCTGCCGGTGGCACAGGACAGTTTGCTGTGCAGTTCGCCAAACAGGCCGGCTGCCACGTTGTGGGCACCTGCTCCTCCAATGAGAAGGCTGGCTTCTTAAAGACCATTGGCTGCGACAGGCCCATCAACTACACGTCCGAGGACCTGAGCACCACGCTGCGCAAAGAGTACCCACAAGGCCTGGACGTAGTCTACGAGTCCATAGGTGGCAGAATGTTTGACATGGCGGTCAACAATCTGGCCAATAAGGGTAGGCTGATTGTGATCGGATTCATCTCAGCGTACCAAACGGCATCAGGGGTCCCAACTGTTAAAGGAGGAACTCTGCCCATGAAGCTGCTCCAGAAGTCAGCTAGCGTGAGGGGGTTCTTCCTACCTCACTTCCTGTCTGACTACAAGGAGGCGATGGGAAGCATGATGCAGATGTTTGCTAAAGGGAAGCTGGTGTGTGAAGTGGACTGTGGCGACATGGCCCCCGAGGGCCATTTCATGGGACTGGAGTCCGTCTTTAGGGCTGTGGACTACATGTATGCTGGGAAAAACGTGGGAAAGGTGGTGGTTGAGGTGACTCCACCCTCACTGGACAGCAAACTGTGATTTGCCTTAATGTGAATGCACTGGAATTCTCGAAGAAATCGAATGTATGTATGTACAATGAAAGGAACAATGAAAATACAGAATCTAATGCATGTATGTACATTGAAATGAACAATGTAAGTATATTTGTTGAAGGCAAATTACCCGAACTGTGACAATCTACAGTACTCTGAATTTAATATATTTTTGAACAGTTTATTTCACCTGAATATATTTAGATATTACTAAAATGTTGTTCTGTGAGAGAACAGTTCCTTGTTTAATGTTTTAATGATTAGCTTTACTTTATTCAATAGAAAGTCCCAATAAATGGGGATAATACTTGTAGAGGGAAGATTGCTGGTGTAACATCAGGTTATCTCAAGAAAATAATGCTGTACCCCTCTAGATCAAATGCCTCCCTCATTCTCGTGCTCTCTCACACACACACACTCACTTGTTTCTTTGCTCTGTGCTCAAGACTAGAGCTAACTAAAATGTAATCATATTAACGTTTGTGTTGACATATTAACGTTTGTGTAACTAGACCCATGTCTGCTTTGACTGTCCACAGCTTACGCATGATTACTGCACTCCAGACAATGTACCAGCATATCAGCTGAACTTGTCCCTCTGTTTACACAGCTGAGGACAATATTGCATAATGATCACATTTCGTGTTACCAGTTTAAACCTCTGTCATTCTTTTGGAATATAGGCCTAAGCATGCCCAGAGCAATTGACCCGTTTAGTCCCCCCCCAACCCACACACACACACACACACATACGTACAGCATGCATAAACAGATTACTCATTCATATAATTAATACATTATCTTAAATCAACAGAAAATATTGCACATTTCTCTGTATTGTAGGTGTACAGTAAGTTTTAAAATGGCTAATTTTGAGGAGTAATAACATGTAATTAACACTAACTAGATTACATTATTTATCTTACATTCTTGATTTTAGAATCACATTTTGTTGTGTTTTGTTTGAGTAAGATCTGTTAATACTTGTCAGAACTGAATGCAGCATCAGGTGTGCTTGGTATTTTATAGCATGTTTGTGGCTGATCGAAACAGCGTTCATATGATCCATCTTTCCATTCACATGCCCCAAGCTGACCATAATAAAAAAAAATATCCAGCTAACCAGAACTTGGGGTTGAAAATACCATTCGTTTTTCCCACAAGAAGCAGAAACCCACTTATATTGAATGTATTGTGGAATGCCCTCTGAGGTAGGCCTATGTTTTTCTTTCTTGTTTGTTACCGTGAGGATAAGGTTCCACTTGATGTTTTGCATTCTCTTTAAGCCAATTCACTAATTTCATTTTTTTTGTCATTTAAATATTGAACCCTTTTAAGCTAAATATCATGTTGTCACCTATATTAGAGGTGAGGGTAGATGGGAGACTAGGTGGGATACAATCGTCATGGAAAAATGCCTTATCTTATATTTTCCATATTAATTCTAAAACTATTTACAAGTTAATGTGGGGGTGTTATTCTGTGGCCTTTTTTTTAAGAAGTGAGAAAAGGTAATTAAAACATCTCTAAGACAATACGTTATGTATCAAGCCTAGGAACAAAAAAACAAACACCTGTTTCCACCTGGGAGGGACGTCTGTGTGTTCATGCACTGTGAACATGCAATATCCTCCTCCAGGTGGCCACTCAAAAAAGATCTCTGTGTGAAATACGTTACAGGTGTGACCCCAGCATGCAAAGCCTCTACCTTCGCCAGGCAGGCAGCTCAGGAAATCAGAAACATACCCACCAGCCTGAAGCCATTTGAACCTGCACCAGTGTGTGTCTCACACACACACACACACACACCCATATGTGTTCCAAGAGAGAAGTGGTCTGTGTAATGCATACAGTGTATTTTTGTAGATTGGTTCTTACTATCTTTAGTAAAAAAATAAAAAATAAAAAAATTAAGGTCCTCTTTGATTTCTACCCCTGTGTTAAATGTATAAATGAAATGATCCATCTCTGCACCCATCATTGTAAGTGTTTGATAACAGTGCCACTGTACAAGCATACATGACTATGAGCAACCTGAAAGCTATTGTTAAGGCGGACGCTCTTACCGCTCGTAAAATGTATGGTTCACGCCGTCATTGTAATGCAAGAGCACGCTCTCACACACTAGTCACACAAAGGTGAGAGGTGATACAAATGTTCACTTGAATTTACCGTGCTTGAGTACTATTGCGTGCATACTCTGGATAGAGGTACGGACTGTCAATGTGTATCTGTCTTCAATTACCAACCGAGGCCTCACTCTGGTCCTCCGGGGGCCCACCTGTAGCAGCCATGATTAGTGCGCATTCACAGTCCAATTAAAAGCACAGGACAACCTGGAGAAAACAACACACTCTCTTTAATTGGCTTGTAGCTGTTAGCAGGCTCTTAATAAACCATATAGACACATACCTGTTGTAGTCACCTTCTGAGGTACATGACAAATGTTGGTGGAGTGACAAACATGTTTTGGAAAAGTGTTGCGTTTCTCAACGTAGTTTGAGAATATTAGTTATTGTTTTTTTTATTGCTTAGACTATAGTTATGTTTTTTTCAGATACAGTATATTACATCCACCTTTAACCTGAGTATAGCCCTTAATTAAACCCTAAAAGTAAGATTGAAAATAGTATATGGTAAACGTGAAACAACCACAACAATTGTGAGAGAAAAGTTCAAATCTAAAATAAATGTCCAAAAGTGTCATGAATAGTTGTGATACTTGGTTTGCCAGAGATCTGTGCTTTGTGCATTTCGGATACACACGCAAAATGGGATCTGTGACCTTTTTACAGCTTTGCTTTCAATTCAATTGAACCATATAATTGTTGATTAAATGAATACATTGAAAAATCTGTCAACAGTTTAGTGAAATGCCAGTGTTGTAATACATCAAATCAATTTGATCAGCTGGGTACTCTATATATTCAATCAACCTCAGTGTTACTTTAGGCTCTGCCATCCATGCTCCTATACTGGCACACCTAACATAGACATCATTTGGATGGTGTGGTCTGGTATAACCTGGTGCCTTAGTGACTGACTCTGTCATGGCTCAGGTCCACTCTCAGTTACTAAGAGTCACTCAGACCCTTCAACCACCATCACTCCTCCCCCTGTTACAAAACCTCACTGAACTAATTAGTCGATGCACACCCAAACACTGTAAGTTAAGGTAAAAACAGGTGACTTTCCGATATTTAATAAAAAATATATAATAATATGTTACTTTTACTCATGTTGTATTACATAGAAATAAACTCAGCAAAAAAAAGAAACGTCCCTTTTTCAGGAACCTGTCTTTCAAAGATAATTCGTAAAAATCCAAATAACTTCACAGATCTTCATTGTAAAGGTTTTAAACACTGTTTCCCATGCTTGTTCAATGAACCATTAACAATTAATGAACATGCACCTGTGGAACGGTCGTTAAGACAGACGGTAGGCAATTAAGGTCACAGTTATGAAAACTTAGGACACTAAAGAGGCCTTTCTACCGGCTCTGAAAAACACCAAAAGAAAGATGTCCAGGGTCCCTGCTCATCTGCGTGAACGTGCCTTGGGTTTGCTGCAAGGACGCATGAGGACTGCAGATGTGGCCAGGGCAATAAATTGCCATGTCTGTACAGTGAGACACCTAAGACAGTGCTACAGGGAGACAGGACAGACAGCTGACCGTCCTCGCAGTGGCAGACCACGTGTAACAACACCTGCACAGCATCGGTACATCCAAACGTTACACCTGCGGGACAGGTACAGGATGGCAACAACAACTGCCCAAGTTACACCAGGAATGCACAATCCCTCAATCAGTGCTCAGACTACTTCCGGCGCCGACAGAGATGGCCGCCTCGCTTCGCGTTCCTAGGAAACTATGCAGTTTTTTGTTTTTTTTACGTGTTATTTCTTACATTAGTACCCCAGGTCATCTTAGGTTTCATTACATACAGTCGAGAAGAACTACTGAATATAAGATCAGCGTCAACTCACCATCAGTACGACCAAGAATATGTTTTTCGCGACGCGGATCCTGTGTTCTGCCTTACAAACAGGACAACGGAGTGGATTCCATGCATCGACCCAAAAAAACGACTCCGAAAAAGAGGGAAACGAGGCGGTCTTCTGGTCAGACTCCAGAGTCGGGCTCACCGTGCACCACTCCCTAGCATTCTTCTTGCCAATGTCCAGTCTCTTGACAACAAGGTTGAAGAAATCCGAGCAAGGGTAGCAGTCCAGAGGGACATCAGAGACTGTAACGTTCTTTGTTTCACGGAAACATGGCTCACTGGAGAGACGCTATCCGAGGCGGTGCAGCCAACGGGTTTCTCCACGCATCGCGCCGACAGAAACAAACATCTTTCTGGTAAGAAGAGGGTCGGGGGCGTATGCCTTATGACTAACGTGACATGGTGTGATGAAAGAAACATACAGGAACTCAAATCCTTCTGTTCACCTGATTTAGAACTCCTCACAATCAAATGTAGACCGCATTATCTACCAAGAGAATTCTCTTCGATTATAATCACAGCCGTATATATCCCCCCCAAGCAGACACATCGATGGCTCTGAACGAACTTTATTTAACTCTCTGCAAACTGGAAACAATTTATCCGGAGGCTGCATTCATTGTAGCTGGGGATTTTAACAAGGCTAATCTGAAAACAAGACTCCCCAAATTTTATCAGCATATCGATTGCGCAACCAGGGGTGGAAAGACCTTGGATCATTGTTACTCTAACTTCCGCGACGCATATAAGGCCCTGCCCCGCCCCCCTTTCTGAAAAGCTGACCACGACTCCATTTTGTTGATCCCTGCCTACAGACAGAAACTAAAACAAGAGGCTCCCACGCTGAGGTCTGTTCAACGCTGGTCTGACCAAGCTGACTCCACACTCCAAGACTGCTTCCATCAGGTGGACTGGGAGATGTTTCGTACTGCGTCAGATAACAACATTGACGAATACGCTGATTCGGTGTGCGAGTTCATTAGAACGTGCGTTGAAGATGTCGTTCCCATAGCAACGATTAAAACATTCCCTAACCAGAAACCGTGGATTGATGGCAGCATTCGTGTGAAACTGAAAGCGCGAACCACTGCTTTTAATCAGGGCAAGGTGTCTGGTAACATGACTGAATACAAACAGTGCAGCTATTCCCTCCGCAAGGCTATTAAACAAGCTAAGCGTCAGTACAGAGACAAAGTAGAATCTCAATTCAACGGCTCAGACACAAGAGGCATGTGGCAGGGTCTACAGTCAATCACGGACTACAGGAAGAAATCCAGCCCAGTCACGGACCAGGATGTCTTGCTCCCAGGCAGACTAAATAACTTTTTTGCCCGCTTTGATGACAATACAGTGCCACTGACACGGCCTGCAATGAAAACATGCGGTCTCTCCTTCACTGCAGCCGAGGTGAGTAAGACATTTAAACGTGTTAACCCTCGCAAGGCTGCAGGCCCAGACGGCATCCCCAGCCGCGCCCTCAGAGCATGCGCAGACCAGCTGGCCGGTGTGTTTACGGACATATTCAATCAATCCCTATACCAGTCTGCTGTTCCCACATGCTTCAAGAGGGACACCATTGTTCCTGTTCCCAAGAAAGCTAAGGTAACTGAGCTAAACGACTACCGCCCCGTAGCACTCACATCCGTCATCATGAAGTGCTTTGAGAGACTAGTCAAGGACCATATCACCTCCACCCTACCTGACACCCTAGACCCACTCCAATTTGCTTACCGCCCAAATAGGTCCACAGACGATGCAATCTCAACCACACTGCACACTGCCCTAACCCATCTGGACAAGAGGAATACCTATGTGAGAATGCTGTTCATCGACTACAGCTCGGCATTCAACACCATAGTACCCTCCAAGCTCGTCATCAAGCTCGAGACCCTGGGTCTCGACCCCGCCCTGTGCAACTGGGTACTGGACTTCCTGACGGGCCGCCCCCAGGTGGTGAGGGTAGGCAACAACATCTCCTCCCCGCTGATCCTCAACACTGGGGCCCCACAAGGGTGCGTTCTGAGCCCTCTCCTGTACTCCCTGTTCACCCACGACTGCGTGGCCACGCACGCCTCCAACTCAATCATCAAGTTTGCGGACGACACAACAGTGGTAGGCTTGATTACCAACAACGACGAGACGGCCTACAGGGAGGAGGTGAGGGCCCTCGGAGTGTGGTGTCAGGAAAATAACCTCACACTCAACGTCAACAAAACTAAGGAGATGATTGTGGACTTCAGGAAACAGCAGAGGGAACACCCCGCTATCCACATCGATGGAACAGTAGTGGAGAGGGTAGCAAGTTTTAAGTTCCTCGGCATACACATCACAGACAAACTGAATTGGTCCACTCACACAGACAGCATCGTGAAGAAGGCGCAGCAGCGCCTCTTCAACCTCAGGAGGCTGAAGAAATTTGGCTTGTCACCAAAAGCACTCACAAACTTCTACAGATGCACAATCGAGAGCATCCTGGCGGGGTGTATCACCGCCTGGTACGGCAACTGCTCCGCCCTCAACCGTAAGGCTATCCAGAGGGTAGTGAGGTCTGCACAACGCATCACCGGGGGCAAACTCCCTGCCCTCCAGGACACCTACACCACCCGATGTTACAGGAAGGCCATAAAGATCATCGAGGACATCAACCACCCGAGCCACTGCCTGTTCACCCCGCTATCATCCAGAAGGCGAGGTCAGTACAGGTGCATCAAAGCTGGGACCGAGAGACTGAAAAACAGCTTATATCTCAAGGCCATCAGACTGTTAAACAGCCACCACTAACATTGAGTGGCTGCTGCCAACACACTGACACTGACTCAACTCCAGCCACTTTAATAATGGGAATTGATGGGAAATGATGTAAATATATCACTAGCCACTTTAAACAATGCTACCTTATATAATGTTTACATACCCTACATTATTCATCTCATATGCATACGTATATACTGTACTCTAACCCTAACCCTAACCCTATCATCGACTGCATCCTTATGTAATACATGTATCACTAGCCACTTTAACTATGCCACTTTGTTTACATACTCATCTCATATGTATATACTGTACTCGATATCAGCTACTGTATCTTGCCTCTGCTGCTCTGTACCATCACTCATTCATATATCCTTATGTACATATTCTTTATCCCCTTACACTGTGTATAAGACAGTAGTTTTGGAATTGTTAGTTAGATTACTTGTTGGTTATTACTGCATTGTCGGAACTAGAAGCACAAGCATTTCGCTACACTCGCATTAACATCTGCTAACCATGTGTATGTGACAAATAAAATTTGATTTGATTTGATTTGACTGTCTGCAATAAGCTGAGAGAGGCTGGACTGAGGTCTTGTAGGCCTGTTGTAAGGCAGATCCTCACCAGATATCACGTCCCCTATGGGCACAAACCCACCGTCGCTGGACCAGACAGGACTGGCAAAAAGTGCTCTTCACTGACAAGTCGCGGTTGTCTCACCAGGGGTGATAGTCGGATTCGCGTTTATCGTCGAAGGAATGAGCATTACACTGAGGCCTGTACTCTGGAGCAGGATCGATTTGGAGGTGGAGGGTCCGTCATGGCCTGGGGCAGTGTGTCACAGCATCATCGGACTGAGCTTGTTGTCATTGCAGGCAATGTAACGCTGTGCGTTACAGGGAAGACATCCTCCTCCCTCATGTGGTACCCTTCCTGCAGGCTCATCCTGACATGACCCTCCAGCATGACAATGCCACCAGCCATACTGCTCGTTCTGTGCGTGATTTCCTGCAGGACAGGAATGTCAGTGTTCTGCCATGGCCAGCGAAAAGCCCGGATCTCAATCCCATTGAACACGTCTGGGACCTGTTAGATCGGAGGGTGAGGGCTAAGGCCATTCCCCCCAGAAATGTCCGGGAACTCGCGGGTGCCTTGGTGGAAGAGTGGGGTAACATCTCACAGCAATAACTGGCAACTCTGGTGCAGTCCATGAGGAAGAGATGTACATTAAGTACTGCAGTACTTAATGCAGCTGGTGGCCACACCAGATACTGACTGCTACTTTTGATTTTAACCCCCCCTTTGTTCAGGGACACATTATTACATTTCTCAAGGTTTCTCTTGCGAACATTTTCCATACTACTGTCATTATTTTGCACTTCTCACATTTTTTATGGTTCACCTTTACAAAAAAAAGGGTTTCTCCATAGGAGAACCATTTTTGGTTCCAGGTAGAACTCTTTTGTGTTCCATGAAGAGCCCTCTAGGAAAGGGTTTTACTTGGAACCCAATACGGTTCTTCAAAGGGTTCTTCTATTGGGACTGCCAAAGAATCCTTTTAGGTTCTAGATAGCACCTTGTTTCCGAAGAGTGTAGGCTAGCAGTGTGTGTGTGTGCATGCGTCTGTACTGCTGGCAATCTGTCTGTCTGTCTGTCAGGGTCACAATGACTCAGTGGGACATAAATTAGAATATGCGGCTGAGCCACTCAAGTCTCACTAAGGAGGAGGAATAACTTTCTTAATCAGGTTCCCCTGATTAATTGTAATAAAGGTGTCATCAATAAATGTGTCCTCCTGATTGAGTAATTCGAGGCTGAAGACAGTAAGCACATCCCTGGTGATTGGGGTTTTACAGTGGGGGGATGTAACTGGGAGACACGGCAACGACACAAATAGCTTCTCAGTGCGCTGGCAGTCACCCTCCCTCCAGGACAGCCTTCGCACAGCTGACGGTCATGAAATACAATTATCAGTGTGATCTGCTTAAGAATTCATCAGCGGCTCCACTGCCCAGTGAAGACATTCACAGAGTTGGAGAGAAAAAGAGAGCGAGAGAGAGAGGGGGGGGGGAGGTTGCCAAAAGGAAAGGGAGGCCTGACTGATTAAATGAGGTTTCATTTTATACAGGCCGAATGTTCCTTTGATGGTATACTATAAATGAATGTATTGATTCCTCCCGCATGTTATTTCACGTTCCTGTGATGGTATACTATAAATGAATGTATTGATTCCTCCCGCATGTTATTTCACGTTCCTTTGATGGTATACTATAAATGAATGTATTGATTCCTCCCGCATGTTATTTCACGTTCCTGTGATGGTATACTATAAATGAATGTATTGATTCCTACCGCATGTTATTTCACGTTCCTGTGATGGTATACTATAAATGAATGTATTGATTCCTCCCGCATGTTATTTCACGTTCCTGTGATGGTATACTATAAATGAATGTATTGATTCCTCCCGCATGTTATTTCACGTTCCTGTGATGGTATACTATAAATGAATGTATTGATTCCTCCCGCATGTTATTTCACGTTCCTGTGATGGTATACTATAAATGAATGTATTGATTCCTACCGCATGTTATTTCACGTTCCTGTGATGGTATACTATAAATGAATGTATTGATTCCTCCCGCATGTTATTTCACGTTCCTGTGATGGTATACTATAAATGAATGTATTGATTCCTCCCGCATGTTATTTCACGTTCCTGTGATGGTATACTATAAATGAATGTATTGATTCCTCCCGCATGTTATTTCACGTTCCTGTGATGGTATACTATAAATGAATGTATTGATTCCTCCCGCATGTTATTTCACGTTCCTGTGATGGTATACTATAAATGAATGTATTGATTCCTCCCGCATGTTATTTCACGTTCCTGTGATGGTATACTATAAATGAATGTATTGATTCCTCCCGCATGTTATTTCACGTTCCTGTGATGGTATACTATAAATGAATGTATTGATTCCTCCCGCATGTTATTTCACGTTCCTGTGATGGTATACTATAAATGAATGTATTGATTCCTCCCGCATGTTATTTCACGTTCCTGTGATGGTATACTGTGATCCCGCATGTTATTTACGTTCCTGATAACTATAAATGAATGTATTGATTCCTCCCGCATGTTATTTCACGTTCCTGTGATGGTATACTATAAATGAATGTATTGATTCCTCCCGCATGTTATTTCACGTTCCTGTGATGGTATACTATAAATGAATGTATTGATTCCTCCCGCATGTTATTTCCTGTGATGGTATACTATAAATGAATTATTGATTCCTCCCGCATGTTATTTCACGTTCCTGTGATGGTATACTATAAATGAATGTATTGATTCCTCCCGCATGTTATTTCACGTTCCTGTGATGGTATACTATAAATGAATGTATTGATTCCTCCCGCATGTTATTTCACGTTCCTTTGATGGTATACTATAAATGAATGTATTGATTCCTACCGTATGTTATTTCACGTTCCTGTGATGGTATACTATAAATGAATGTATTGATTCCTACCGTATACATGTTATTTCACGTTCCTGTGATGGTATACTATAAATGAATGTATTGATTCCTCCCGCATGTTATTTCACGTTCCTTTGATGGTATACTATAAATGAATGTATTGATTCCTCCCGCATGTTATTTCACGTTCCTGTGATGGTATACTATAAATGAATGTATTGATTCCTCCCGCATGTTATTTCACGTTCCTGTGATGGTATACTATAAATGAATGTATTGATTCCTCCCGCATGTTATTTCACGTTCCTGTGATGGTATACTATAAATGAATGTATTGATTCCTCCCGCATGTTATTTCACGTTCCTGTGATGGTATACTATAAATGAATGTATTGATTCCTCCCGCATGTTATTTCACGTTCCTGTGATGGTATACTATAAATGAATGTATTGATTCCTCCCGCATGTTATTTCACGTTCCTTTGATGGTATACTATAAATGAATGTATTGATTCCTACCGCATGTTATTTCACGTTCCTGTGATGGTATACTATAAATGAATGTATTGATTCCTACCGCATGTTATTTCACGTTCCTGTGATGGTATACTATAAATGAATGTATTGATTCCTCCCGCATGTTATTTCACGTTCCTGTGATGGTATACTATAAATGAATGTATTGATTCCTCCCGCATGTTATTTCACGTTCCTGTGATGGTATACTATAAATGAATGTATTGATTCCTACCGCATGTTATTTCACGTTCCTGTGATGGTATACTATAAATGAATGTATTGATTCCTCCCGCATGTTATTTCACGTTCCTGTGATGGTATACTATAAATGAATGTATTGATTCCTCCCGCATGTTATTTCACGTTCCTGTGATGGTATACTATAAATGAATGTATTGATTCCTACCGCATGTTATTTCACGTTCCTGTGATGGTATACTATAAATGAATGTATTGATTCCTCCCGCATGTTATTTCACGTTCCTGTGATGGTATACTATAAATGAATGTATTGATTCCTACCGCATGTTATTTCACGTTCCTTTGATGGTATACTATAAATGAATGTATTGATTCCTACCGCATGTTATTTCACGTTCCAAATCAATTTTATTTCAAATGTGAATGAAAAACACCCAGGTGCCTTTAAACGTGCTATACGTGTATTAAACACTGTTCAGATTGCATTTCAATACCACACACCAGTCAAATGCATATTGGTCATACGATACGAGTAGTAGAGAAAACAAACGTATCCAAATGTATCTGATGTTGGTGGCAATATACAAAGTAGCAAACCTGAGCCAGGTAGCAACACAGTGCAACCTGTACCGTCCGGAAAGGCAAGCCTAAGATCACTGTGTCGGATGTCATGCGTACAGGTGAAAGTCAAGGGCAGTAAGTATTCATACAGTGGATGGGTGTTATTATCAGCACACCGTGCCGGGCGACAGCGTCACAATTTCATCGGTCAGTGTCTCTCCACTGCAGACGTAAAAATCGAAACACCCAGTCCATCCCGCCCCCTGTGATTGACGGACAGGTCCTCAGTTAGCTCAAACACCAGGTCCCCCTGTCCCCCCCTTCTGTCCCCACCAAACGCCACTGCAGCCAAGGACACCGGGGTGTCAGCAGCGAGGCATCTGGGCGACATCGTTCATCAGGGCGCATCGGTAATGGGAACCTCCCGGTGACAGTGGTCATCAGGACACAAAAGCAAAAGGGACCATAAACATGGTATGACAGATGGCCAGGGGTACAAGCTCCGACAGGGAGGGAGGGAGGGGTGGAGAAAGAGAGAGCGAGAGATGAAGCGAGACAGTGAGAAGGACAGAGAGGAAGAGAGGTTTTATGCTAAAGTGTTGGACGTTATGAAAAACAACTATTCAACCCCCACATGAGAACTATATGGTCAATGTCAATGGCGAAGAGGTGGACTGCGTTGCCTGTATCATAAATGCAATGGAACCCCTTCTCTCGGTTCCATCTGGTTCCATCAACGATGAGGTCATAAGTAATTATGTCTCTCCCTACTCAATGAATCAGGTAGGCTAGCTACATTTAGAAAAGCAGAACGTTCAAAGACATTCATTCAAACATTCTTCTTTTTCTTTGTTTTTCTCTCTCTCCTCTCATCAGTTTAACGAGCTTGCCTTTGTTTCTGTTTGCTTACCATCATGTCAGCGTTGACATCAGCCAATTAGGACAGTGAAACCGTTTAACATGAGCTACAGTATTTCGGGGAATGAAGGCACTGTGAAAGGACAGAGAGAGATGTTGATTTAACAACGCACAGACAACCACCAGGTTTTTTTTTTTTTTTTTTTGAACTGGGACATACAGGCATGATGGCTACTGCAGGAGCTAAAGCTGCTAGCATCATACGCTAGCTCAGAAGTTCTTCAGATATTGCCTCCCTGTTCCTTTTCAAACTATTGAGGAAAAATTATTAAAACTATTGAGGGAGGGGGGACAACACATGGTCATTATGATCTGGATGTTTTAAATGTTTTTTGTTTAATCAAGCTCCAGGAAACTGGGCCTTGAAATGTTGCCTGAAGTGTATGGTGTTTTGTGGCAAATCGTGGTGAAAGAAGTTTGAAGTAAAGTAAAAACAAAGGGATAATTATGGAGGTGATAGCAACGACAGAATGGGAGAAACAAACAGGTTGTGTGAAAATGAGGTGAGGCAGGGATGCTGAGGGTTGTCAAGAAATGACTACTTGTTGTAGGTCCCAGAAGAGAGAAGACATCGTTGTGTTAACAACATCTACATCCACCTCAGGACTCACATATTGTCTCAACTTTCTTATATGAGGTATTGAAGAAGGTAGCGCGCGCTGCACGGCGACATCCTATGAAAAGTGCTCTATAGGCTACCAGCTGTCTACTTTCGTTACTGTTCTTGTTCTTCTTTCTGGATTGTTCTTCTTCGCCTTCTTCGCCTTCTTCGCCATACCGGAGCCAAGTTGTGGACAAAGATGTGAGCTTACTGCTCGGCGGAAACAGTCTCGTCCGTTAATCGCCATCCATCCATCGGCCCTGCTCCTGTATATAACGCGGAAATTACAATATCCATCACTCCACCATGCCGTCACTTTGATTGATGGATCACTCACAGAATCCCTCCGTTTTCACAGAAGTGTTTGGTTCTGGAGTGAGAAGTGAACAACATTTCCGCCTATGATCCGATTGAGAGTACATATTCCATCCAAGAGTCTATTTGGTTCAGTGATACACAATCCCCTACGGGGCAGCCAAGCAACATGCTGATGGAGATCTAATTCCATTAGGCGTTATGGTTTGTCATGTCTGTTATTCGTGTGGTAGGCCATTGACGTACTCGGGCAATAGTGTAACACAATGGAACACGACAGAATCTCATTCTGTGGGAGTCCTTCAAGTCTGTCAAGGAGCGGCGTCACTGTCAAGGAAGTTGAGCAATATCAGAACAAACACTTGGTAGTACGAGAGGTACCAGACAATCTCCCTCAGAAAGGAATCCTTCAATAAATACTATAAGAGCATAATCATCTCTCCTAGACTAAGGTTTTGAGTAACAGATTTGAGCGAGCGTGGTGAGCCAGCCTTGCCTCTAGAGAGATTCACACAGAGCGTGAGACAAAAGAGACACAAATATGGACTCTATTACAGCAAACAATTGAACTAGCACTGCAGTGAAGGCCCGCCTTTCCTCCCTTTCCTCAGGACTTCCTCGTCATTGTAACCCAAGGCAAATTAATTCGCCATTATTGTTTTTCCGTCCCATCCCTAATTTGTGTAGCTCTAAGTGTCTGCAGCACCTGAGCAGGGACGTGTGTGTGTGTGTGTGTGTGTGTGTGTGTGTGTGTGTGTGTGTGTGTGTGTGTGTGTGTGTGTGTGTGTGTGTGTGTGTGTGTGCGCGCGAGTGCTGGGAGAGGCTTTGACGCGGCGACGACAGGAGACCTAACGCTGCAGGATGGAGAAAGGTGAGCAGGAAACAGAAGGCGCCCACGGAGGAGGTATATGACATCTGTCAGAATCCAGGGTGGTTGGGGGGACAAAGCCCCCCCCTCTCCGGCCAGGGGTCACATCTCACACTGCAGTCGCTGAAGTTGTCAAGACACCGCTGACACTTCTTTGGCAATGGTGGCCGAGGACCTGGACAGGCACGGGCGTTCAAGGCACACTTATTTCTGAGTAAATGTATCTGAGGGCATTTGTTCTGCTTTTTTTTTTTCTCAAGGACCAACAGAAATGTCAGGGTTTTCTTTTTTGTCGGTTGTGGATGCAGGAAGGTCACCTGACATGGCAAGGTCGACAAACAAACAAACAAATAAAAGGAATTAAAATGGAGAAAAACATAACAGGTGAAACAAGGGGGAAAAGGATGAAATGTTTATTTTGAACCTGATGGCATGTAACAGGCATTACTCTCTGTGCTGTCCTCTGCCCCCCATTGGCTACGACACCACCTCCTGGGCTAACACAAGGGTCGTCCAAACGTCCAATCACGTCAAAACCAGCGGTCCGACTTCAACTAGAGAACAGATTCACTATTAAAAATCATGAATACATTTGAATCGTTACTTTTGTTTGTGTACCTGCAATTGTTCTGACAAAGTACGACAGCAGTATCAGTTAGCGATGGCCTGACAAGAGAGCGAGAGAGAGAGAAAAAGAAAGGGAGTGTGAGTGAAATAGAAAAAGAGATAGAGACTGAAAGAGAGAGAAAGTGAAAAGAAGTGCATAGAATCCAGGGTGATATCATTTTAAACCATCATCATTGGTCTCCATTTTTACCTTTATTTAACTAGGCAAGTCAGTTAAGAACAAATTCTTATTTACAATGACGACCTACCCCAGCCAAACCTTAATCCGGACGACACTGGGCCAATTGTGTTCCGCCCTATGAGACTCCCAATCACGGCCGGTTTTGATACAGCCTGGAATCAAACCAGGGTCTGTAGTGACACCTCTAGCACTGAGATGCAGTGCTTTAGACCGCTGTGCCAATCCGGAGCCCCAATAATAAAAGCTACATTGAGAAAGCTAGGACATGCACTTGAGCAGTGGGTTTGTATTGGGCATGCATTGGGTTAGAGCTGATGATATAAAATATAGGCCTTCTACAAGATCCGATCCATCACAGATCTATATGCAGGGTGCTGTCTTAAAAAGCATGTTTCCTTTGTTTATTCTTTGCGTTGTCTTTTCCTTTCTCTGGAGTTTTGACATTGGATATGACAGGTGTCTGTGGGGAGGAGAGAGAGGAAGGGAAAGGGGGAAGAGAGGAAGGAGGGAAGCGCTGGTAAGAAAGAAAACAATCTTTGACTGCCTGTGGGTGAACGTGGGTTCCTCTAGGCAAGGCGGCCTTCAGCGTTTAGCTGGGGGCGCCGTATCCGAATCACAGCCACTGCTGTACCCCCTAAGGCGCTAATCTCAACCAGTTACCGTCAAGTGTTGCTCTTCTTTATATTTCCCTCCGTTCCTTACTATCTCTCCATCTTCTTTGTTATTTTCCCGCTAAACTGTGCCCAAGTCACAGAAGTGAGAGAAAAATGACAGCTCGAATAGATACGAGGGAAGACTTCTTGCATCTTAAGGCATCGTTTAGCTTTATTAGCAAAAGAAACAGGTAAAATATTCAAAAATATTTCTTTCATGAAGCTTGTATGACATGTTGTTGGACAAGATATCAACACATGTCGACGAGACCTCGCCGTCATCCAGAAGGCTTGATTGAAAAGGTTTGCCGTTTGAGCTGCAGAGAAGTTCTAATTTAATAAGTGTTGACTACGGAGACAGTGGGGGAAAAAATGGAAACATAGGAGGAAAAAAAGTCAAAGATTAGCTGATGACATGTTCAACTGTGCACATAATAAAAGGCTTAGTTAAAAACACACATGCTGTTTGTCAATTATTTAAAAAAATATATATTAAAAAAATGGAATTTAAGTCCAGGTAATCTCATGAAGTGTAAATAACATTATTTCTTATGGCAGCTTAATTGAATGAATTTGACTCCGTTTAGAAATAATAGAATTACATTCACTTTCAAAGATCCCCAATACCATCTGTGAAAAGGTGAAAAGGAAACAAAAATACACTGCTTCTTTGTCAATTAATTAATTTACAAAGATAGCGATCACAATGAATCTGAATTCCTCTAAATTAAATTGACTATGACTTAAACTATAGTAGTTCCCTCCAAAACGGGTCTCGCACTCTCTTAAAAGGATAGTTTACCCAAATTACACATTGGTTTCTTTAACCTGTAAGCAGTTTATGGACAAGTTATGACAGTAATCCATGCGTTGGCACTGTTTCCACTGTTTTTGCATTTGTGCCCACTGCACTGAGGCTAGGAAACACTGTCACCACCGATAAATCCACGATAATCGAGAATTTCAAAAAGCATTTCTCTACGGCTGGCCATGCTTTCCACCTGGCTACCCCAACCCCGACCAACAGCTCTGCACCCCCCGCAGCAACTGGCCCAAGCCCCCCCGCCGATTCTCCTTCAATCAAATCCAGACAGATGATGTTCTGATAGAGCTGCAAAATCTGGATCCCTACAATCTGGACCCTCTGTAACTATAATTATCCACCGTCATTGTTGCAACCCCTATTACTAGTCTGTTCAATCTCACTTTTGTGGCCGTGGTCATCCCCCTCTTCAAACGGGGAGACACTCTATACCCAAACTGTTACAGACCTATATCCATCCTGCCCTGCCTTTCTAAAGTCTTCGAAAGCCAAGTTAACAAACAGATCACCGACCATTTCGAATCCCCCCGTACCTTCTCCGCTACGCAATCCGGTTTCCGAGCTGGTCATGGGTGCACCTCAGCCACGCTCAAGGTCCTAAAAGATATCATAACCGCCATCGATAAAAAACAGTACTGTGCAGCCGCCTTCATCGACCTGGCCAAGGCTTTCGACTCTGTCAATCACCGTATTCTTATCGGCAGACTCAACAGCCTTGGTTTCTCAAATGACTGCCTCACCTGGTTCACTAACTAGTTCTCAGATAGAGTTCAGTGTGTCAAATCGGAGGCCCTGTTGTCCTGACGTCTGGCAGTCTCTATGGGGATGCCACAGGGTTAAATTCTCTGGCTGACTCTTTTCTCTGTATATATCAACGATGTCACTCTTGCTGCGGGTGATTTTTTGATCCACCTCTACACAGACGACACCATTCTGTATACATCTGGCCCTTCTTTGGACACTGTGTTAACAAACCTCCAAACGAACACCTTCCGTGGCCTCCAACTGCTCTTAAATGCTAGTAAAACGAAATGCATGCTCTTCGACCGATCGCTGCTCGCACCCGCCCGCCCAACTAGCATCACTACTCTGGACGGTTCTGACTTGTGGACAACTATAAATACCTAGGTGTCTGGCTAGACTGTAAACTCTCCTTCCAGACTCATATTAAGCATCTCCAATCCAAAATTAAATCTTGAATCGGCTTCCTATTCCGCAACAAAGCCTCCTTCACTCATGCTGCCAAACATACCCTCGTAAAACTGACTATCCTACCGATCCTTGACTTTGGCAATGTCATTTACAAAGAACCTTCCAGTTCTCTGCTGCCAATGACTGGAACGAATTGGCAGAATTGCAAAAATCACTGAAGTTGGAGACTTATATCTCCCTCACTAACTTTAAGCATCAGCTTTTTCTGCTCTTTTGCGCACCAGTATTTCTACTTGCAAATCCTCATCTGCACATATATCACTCGTGTTAATTGCTAAATTGTAATTACTTCGCCACTATGGCCTATTTATTGCCTTACCTCTTTACTTCATTTGCACACAATATATACAGATTTCTTTTTTTCTTTACTTTTTTTGGGGGAATTTTACCCCTTTTTCTCCCCAATTTCGTGGTATCCAATTGTTAATAGCTACTATCTTGTCTCATTGCTACAACTCCCGTACGGGCTCGGGAGAGACGAAGGTTGAAAGTCATGCGTCCTCCGATACACAACCCAACCAAGCCGCACTGCTTCTTAACACAGCACCATCCAACCCGGAAGCCAGCCGCACCAATGTGCCGGAGGAAACACCGTGCACCTGGCAACCTTGGTTAGCGCACACTGCGCCCAGCCCGCCACAGGAGTCGCTGGTGCGCGATGAGACAAGGACATCCCTACCGACCAAGCTCTCCCTATTTTTCTATTGCGTTATTGACTGTACGTTTGTTTATCCCATGTGTAACTCTGTGTTGTTGTTTTTGTCGCACTGCTTTGCTTTATCTTGGCCAGGTCGCAGTTGTAAATGAGAACTTGTTCTCAACTTGCCTGATTTGAACATGATGTGCTTAAAATGCTAATATCTGAACCAGGATTTGTATGCGATTTGTGCCATAAATCCTAAAATGTTAGCATTTGAAAACTGCTAGGAAAGTGCCAGGGAAACTTAACCAATGCTTGGATTGCTGTCATACCTTATCCATAGACTGCTTACGGGGTAAGTAAAACTAAATGTCATTTTTTACATTTTAGTGAACTCTTTTTATGGCCATATTATCATCAAACATTTCATTTGTAAAAAACATTTACAGATAGGAAACAAAATTACAAAATGGTTCCCTGAATGAGTATGATTCCCAACATAGGTTATACACACAGCGACAGACACAGCGACAGACAAGACAGAAATACAGACACAGACATACACAGGCACACAGACACACAGACACAAGACCCATGACACTTGGGGAGGGTGGATGTGTGTGTTTATGTGGTTTCTGTGAGTGACTGAGGGGAGGGAGGGAGAGAGGGAGACAGAGAAGGAAAAAGGAAAATGGAAGGATTAGATAAAGGCTGTGAGTGCGTGTCATCATCTCTGACATTCTGTAGGGCTTGACCTTAACAGAACAGATCATGTCAGAGAGAGACGGTCTCATCATGGCCGAGGAACACAGACAACCCTTCAGAAATCACTACTGACAACAGGAGCGCTCAGGACACACACGCACACAAACACGCAGAATTGCATGCCCACACACACTTGGCGGCACACAAACACATACTCAAACACACATGCAGGATGCACTCACGCACGCACACACACACACATGCACAATTAAACACACATACACACACACAGTCTTACACACACACACACACACACACACGCACACACACACAAATGCACCTAATTCCTTTGGAAATATAAGTTACATATTCTACCCTATTCATGGGTTGCACGTTTCATCACAATATTATTTAGCCCATCTGAGCATTCTAATCAATGCCATCTCAATAGGTGCTGATGAAGACTAAAGTGCATTACTGTCGCTTGGAAACACAATTACATTTCAAAAGGAGGCAAATAATTAGTAGGACAAGCTTTTGTCATCTTTGTGATGTCGCCGCCAGAACGACTTTTAGATGCAATATAACTTTAGTTAGCTAGATAAGATTGAGGGGAGATCACCAACATTTTAGCTCGGTAATGTTAGCATCGCTAGCTACTTCTGACAAACTCATGGTAACCATCTTTCTAAAGTAACTTGACAACATCATAACGACGGCAAAGTGGTTTTCTACTAATCTACTTTAGCAATGTCATCGTATTTCCAGGCCACTATTGTAATGTTGAGGAAGCAGTCATTAGCTCCTGTTCAGAAAGACTGAGCCTTAACCATCAGTCAGACTTCAATTCGCTGCAGCATCTGTGGGACACTGATAACAATGGCGACGACGCGGCCGAGTGACAGAGGTGCTAACCCGTGAATATTAGTGTGTAATACCGTATTATAAACTTTATCTTCTCCACCTCTCATCTTCCCCCTTCATGGCCAGATTTAGAGTTGGCCGTCGGGCTGCTATTATAGAAATATGGTTTGACCTTTGAGGACCAGAGGTAGTTTAGATCAGAGGTGGTTTTTCACACAGCTGTTTGGACAGTCTGCTCTTCTCTCTGATATGAACATATGCCAGTCTCCCTAAATGTTCACAGACATTCTATTAAAAATCTTAAGTACATCAGTATAATTTTTATTATTCCCATAAAGGAAGAGCTAGCTCACATCATTTTTTTCATTAACAGTGAACTTTTGAAGCGAACTCCAATGGGTTACATAATTAATTTCTGCTTTCTGTTAACCCAAAGCTATATATTTCAGTCTGTTTCTCTCTTACTCTTAATTTTAACCCTGGCTTTTTGGCATGTCTTTCATAAGATATTGGAGAAAGCATACAAAATCTCTCTCTCTCTGTGTGTGTGTGTGAATGCCCGTCTGTCTATCCATCCAGCTTTCTGTGAATGCAGTGTAGCCGTCTGCAGCGTAGTCTGTTTCTGACCCATTGCTTGTCTCTGCTTTAATGATGCCGAGGCCTCCATCAAAGTGGGGACCCCCTATGGCTTCTGGAGGCCCCTGGGCTGAACAAGAGCATCGTTCCTTCAGTCTTCCCCTCACTGCTAAAGGCTTGTCTGAGTAATGAGAAAATGAATTTAAACAAAATGAACACAAATACTCCATTCCAGAACGGCAGGCACATACTCTGTGTTCAGCTTGAAGTATCAAAATCAAAGATTGGTTTAAAAAGAGGAGTTCAAAAAGACTGGGCTCCTTTTATTTCATATGCCGGTCTCTCTCTCTCTCTCAGCACAGAGAAGGGGATTACTCTGAAATGTTTGTGCACATATGGATTGATATGTTACAGCCTACTGGACCGATGCAATGTGGGGAAAAGTCTATTGATTTCTTGCCAATACGGTTCCGTGGGAGCTCAAGGCGACGGTTGTTTCTATCCCTCGGAGAAAAAAACAGGAGTGCCACACTTGTTTTGCCAGTCGCCATGGCAACCGGGATCATCCGAGTCAGGGGAGGTCAGTTGCCGTAGCAGAGGGGATTCTTGGTTCAGCGAAATCAACATTACATTAATTGCCCACCAAACCCTCTCTCTGTCTCTCTCTCTCTCTGATCCTAGTATATTTGAGAGTGCTGTATGTTGTGTGTTGGGTTTAACCCCCAACTGGACTGGAGCTCTCTTTCCTCTGTGTTGTTGTTGATGGATTGAGTTTGTTACAGCATTTCCAGATGCACTGCCTCCACCTTTTTGGGTAGCAATACTATTCCATATCTTATCATCGCACACTGTAAGCCGCAGAGCTCATGTGTGGATGGTTCTAAGCGTGTGGAAATTGGTAGCAGCCCACCTCTCCTCAGGTGGTAATTGGCCTCTGATACAATACCCACCTTGTGTAATTAATCTCCCTCACTGACATAGTCTCTCCACTGCTTGCTGGGGAACCAATAAGACCTTACAAGTGTTCACCTGATGATGTGTGATGAAATACACTGTGTTTACAATCCTATAAGAGACTGGGAGCTACACAGTGGGAACAAAGCATGTGACTCCACTATGCAGGGCTTGGCTCATTACACATAAGCCTTGTTCACACTGCAGGCCTTAAATGCTCAAATCAGTTATGTTTTTCAAATCCGTTTTGGAATACTGACTGTCCAAACAGCAAGTTACAAGTGACTAAATCGGATGTGTGTGTTCAGACAGCAGTTATTAGCTGACATGGCTACACTAGTTGTCATAGTAATGGCAGTGTGTGTTAGGCTGATTGGTGGTGGTGCTAGTGCCTACTGTCCCTCAGAAGTTATGTAGCAAGCTAAGATGACAACAATGCCTGACATGGATGTTTCTCAGTCGTTTTGAATGTTCAAAATCATAGTGTAAGAACACCTTTAAAGCCTCAAAGGATAAGATGATCCAACTTTCAAAACAAGTCTGTTTTGGCCACAGCAGTCAACTAGCTAGCTAGGTAGATGTTTAGCTTTCTACCACATTCACTCATTTGTTTGTAAACAATTAACAAGCTAGTTTAGCTACCATATGTTCTTGTCAAACTGTCAACAGAGTAGCTAGCAAGCAACAAGATAGTCTAAAAATCACTTGAGGGCAAATAAATCAGATTTGACCATTCAGACACAAGTCGCATATCTGATTTCAATCCACCTATGAAGGTGCTTTAAAATGTTGTTTCAAGTATCAGATTCCATGTGCCTTGTGGCTGTTCAGACTGCAGGAAAAATAACAGATTCGAATCGGATATGCAAAAAAATTGGATTTGAGTCACTTCAAACTGACAATATGAACAAGGCTTTAGAATACAATTTTACTTGATATTATAATCATTATATTCCAGCCAGACCCCATTTTCAAAAAACTTTTTGGTTGGAGATATCGGAATTCACTGGAGATATAAGAAGTCCGTTATTAATTTCTGTCTTAGATAAGGAATTGGAAAAATCCCTCCCAGCTGGGGCCATGATAAGTAACCCAACAAACAGTGGGCCTCAAATATTGTGTTAATTTAACAACATGTCCTCTGTGTTCAATTAACACAAGACAGTGAATCTACTGCCTAACACCTTAACAACAGAGAGCGAGAGAGAGAGAAAGGAAGAGAGTAATATAGAGAGACAGAGAAAAAGAGAGACAGAGACAGAGAGACAGTGAGGTACACTACCGGTCAAAAGTTTAAGAACACCTACTCAATTCAAGGGTTTTTCTTTATTTTTTTTAACAATTTTCCTCATTGTAGAATAATAGTGAAGACATCAACACTATGAAATAACACATATGGAATCGTGTAGTAATGCAAAAAGTGTTAAACCAATCAAAATACATTTTATATTTGAGATTCTTCAAATAGCCACCCTTTGCCTTGGTGACAGCTTTGCACACTCTTGGCATTCTCTCAACCAGCTTCACCTGGAATGCTTTTCCAACAGTCTTGAAGGAGTTCCCACATATGCTGAGCACATTCCAAACCATCTCAATTTGGTTGAGATCGGGGGATTGTGGAGGCCAGGTCATATGATGCAGCACTCCATCACTCTCCTTCTTGGTAAAATATCCCTTACACAGCCTGTGTGTTGGGTCATTGTCCTGCTGAAAAACAAATTATTGTTCCACTAATCCCAAACCAGATGGGATGGTGTATCGCTACAGAATGCTGTGGTAGCCATGCTGGTTAAGTGTACCTTCAATTCTAAATAAATCACAGACAGGGTCACCAGCAAAGCACCCCCACACCATAGCACCTCCTCCTCCATGCTTTACGGTGGAAAATAGGCATGCAGAGATCATACGTTCACCCACACTGCATCTCACAAAGACATGGCGGTCGGAACCAAAAATTTTCAATTTGAACTCCAGACCAAAAGACACATTTCCACTGGTCTAATGTCCATTGCTCGTGTTTCTTGGCACAAGCAAGTCTCTTCTTATTATTGGTGTCCTTTAGTAGTGGTTTCTTTGCAGCAATTCGACCATGAAGGCCTGATTCACAGTCTCCTCTGATCAGTTGATGTTGAGATGTGCCTGTTACTTGAACTCTGTGAAGCATTTATTTGGGCTGCAATGTCTGAGGCTAGTAACTATAATGAACGTATCTTCTGCAGCAGAGGTAACGCTGGGTCTTCCATTCCTGTGGCGGTCCTCATGAGAGCCAGTTTCATCATAGCGCTTGATGGTTTTTGTGACTGCACTTGAAGAAACATTCAAAGTTCTTGAAATTTTCCATATTGACTGACCTTCATGTCTTAAAGTAATGATGGACTGTTGTTTCTCTTTTCTTATTTGAGCTATTCTTTGCATAATATGGACTTGGTCTTTTACCAACTATGGCTATCTTCTGTATACCACCCCTACCTTGTCACAACACAATTGATTGGCTCAAGCCCATTAACTTGTTGAGGATAGGGGGCAGTATTTTCACTTTGGATGAATTGCGTGCCCATAGTGAATTGCATCCCACTCTGTCCTAGATTGCTAATATATGCCTTCCACTCATTCAGTAGAAAGTGGAATGGAGCATTTGCTGTGAACTTTGACCGAATGGGAGGGGAAATAGTCAGTGTCCGGACAGAATGCCATTTTCCTGTGGCGCATTTCTCTGTGGGTGCCACCGCCGTTCCATTTGGCTCCAGCTGAAAACGTATGATCCGGTTGGAACGTTATTGGATATATATGATAATAACATCCCGAAGATTGATTCTCTACTTAGTTTGACCAGTTTATTCGACCTGGAATATATCTTTTGGAAGTTTTCGTGCGAGTTATCCTGGACCAGCAGTCAGTTTTTGGGCATGTGAGCTGAAAGTGATAGCAAATGCAGCTACTTGGACACTAGTAATGGACATTATGAAACAAAACAACGATTTATTGTGGAACTAGGACTCCTTGCACTGCATTCTGATGAAATATCATCAAAGGTAAGGGAATATTTATGTTGTAATTTCGTATTTCTGTTGACTCCAACATGGCGGAGAAGTACTTTTACGTCTGCGCGCCGTCTCAGATTATTGCAATGTTAGGCTTTTTCCATACAGCACACAGCACATACTGACACAGCGGTTGCATTAAGAACCAGTGTATCTTTAATTATATGTAGAACATGTATCTTTAGTCAAAGTTTATGATGAGTATTTCTGTTATCTGGCGTAGCTTTCTATAATTCCTCCGGATATTTTGGAGGTAGTTCTGAACATGGCGTCAATGTAAACCGAGATTTGTGTATATAAATATGCATATTATCGAACAAAACATAAATGTATTGTGTAACATGTTATATGAGTGTCATCTGATGAAGATTTTCAAGAGGTTAGTGATTCATTTTATCTCTAATCCTGCTTTTATGACTATCTTTGGCTGGAAAAAATGGCTGCCTTTTCCCTTTGATTTTGGTGGTGGTCTAACATAAATATATGTTGTGTTTTCGCTGTAAAACATTTAAAAAATCAGACATGATGGGTAGATGAACACGATGTTTATCTTTGATTTGAGGTATTGGACTTGTTAATGTGTGAAAGTTAAATATTTCTAAAGAATATTTTTGAATTCCCTACACCACCTTTTCAGCTGAATGGGGGGGTGGAGTTCCCTGAGGGGAACTACTTGCCATAACAGGTTTTAAGAAGGAAAGAAATTCCACAAATGAACTTTTAAGAAGGCACACCTGTTAATTGAAATGCATTCCAGGTGACTACCTCATGAAGCTGGTTGAGAGAATACCAATAGTGTGCAAAGCTGTCATCGAGGCAAAGGTTGGCTATTTGAAGAATCTCAAATATAAAATACATTTTGATTTGTTTAACAATTTTGGGTTACTACATGATTCCATGTGTTATTTCACAGTTTTGATGTCTTCACTATTATTCTACAAAGTAGAAAATAGTAAAAAATAAAGAAAAACCCTTGAATTGAGTAGGTGTTCTAAAACTTTTGATTGGTAGTGTACATAGAGGGAGGGATAAACAGATAGAGAGACAGAGAAGGACAGGGAGAAACAGAAAGAGAGAGCTACAGGGGCCCCACCAAGAGAGACCAGTATCACTTTATCCCATGTCCACCGATAAACCCCAGCTGTTTCAATCCAAACCAGGGGGCTCGTCAGCCCGGATGGTTGTTAACTTATTATATGTTCTATCTACTTTGTTTTCAAAAAAACTAGATTTTTGATTCCTCACGGCGTCGGAAGGGAAGCAGGCTTTGTTCTTTGTCTGAGCTGTGACTCCCCTACGGTGGCTTTCATTTGACTCCCAGTGTGCGTCTTGTGTTAATTAGGTAAACGCTATACGCACGTCGCTATCCGGCCTGCCGTTCCAGCGCGCTCCGCCGCCATCGCCAACAAAGGGCCTACCAGCGAGGGTAAGTTTGTGATTAAAGAAAAGGGGGCCTTTATCGCGAGGTGTAACAAAAAGCATACAGCAAGGCTTTGAAGCTTATTTATGGAGCGCCTTCTAATTCCCCCTCCTGTGGCTGTGTAGGAGATATATATGTATTATTCATACTAATGTATGGTGTCGACTTATGCAGATTCAGGGGGGGAAAAAAGACCAGGAACAAAGGCAAACTTTCTTTTTGTGTTTCGTAAATGGCCAATTATTTTCCTTTCAAGTGATCTGTTGTGGTCAACTGATAAAAACGGAGTTTGATGTCAGGAGACTGATGTTGGCTTTGTCAGTGCTCTGGGCTGTAAGAGCTTGATTACACAGGAGGACTCTACCAGACAACCAACGGTAAGAAACCTCTTGTTCTACTTTGACAAAAGTTGAGATTTCGCACGGCTTTCCGGAGATGCAGTTGTGTCACTACGAATATAATAAGTAATAAGTATTTTCATGTCGAATATCGAATACTACGAATACCAAGTATTTTACGTCTTTGAGTATCTTATTGAAAGGGGAGCAGGAGCCAATGGAAGCAGTGTCACATGCCTGAAAAAAACTAACAAATGTATACATCATGATATAATATTTATACTGTGATATATCGGCACAATATATATCGTGATACAGCCTACTGTATTCAGTGATCCAAACCAGACTGATGAGTTGATCTGAACTCAATCCAGAGTCACTCATTGAAGGGGTGTCAGTTGGTGAGGAACCCCTCAGGGTCAGCCTCACTCTACAGTGCATAAAGCAAGACAACCACATATTGTCATAACGGCCAGTGGCATACCGTACAACACACCACCATCCTGTGCTAACAACACACTGACACTGCTCCAGGTCTGTAAATAGGACTGGTAAGGTGGTAGGACAGTGCTTACGAATCCTACACCCAAACTAAGGCTTTAAAAAAATATATACAATCATTATTAAAATCAATAATGGATGAGGGAAGACATTAGTGAGAAAAAGCTATTTACGATTTGAGCAGCAGACATGTAAATAGATGAACTCTCTCGCTCTCTCTCTCTCTATGTGTGTTCTGGAAGTGACAGTTGAGGGGCACTTTACAAAAGTGTTGGCAGTGAAGGTTCTCCTGTACCACAGACACAGGGCCTGTCAGTCACCACAGAGCTGTCACCCTCTGCTGAGATATAAGGGACAGTGTGTGTGTGTGTACGAGTGTTTCAACGTGACAGGTCTGAATTAATGAGAGGTGGGTGACAGGGGTAGAGAAAGACATTGAGGAGTAGAGAGGAGGGAAGAGATGGAGGGAGGAGGGCTTTTGTAAAGATGCCCAGGATTGGGCCAGACTACCTTTAAAAAGCAGAGGTGGGGAAAAGGAGACAGAGAAGGCCCAGTAGTAGACCCACAATGCAGTGCCTGCATTTCTGGCTTTCTTTTCTTTGGATGTGTGGTGTTGGGGGTTAAATGATCGTCCTAAATGTGGCCATTGTCAACGGTTGTCTTATCCACAGTCATTGAGCACAGGTAGCGTGGTCAAATATAATCTCTTGTATTTGCGCCTATGTGTGTGCACGTGTGTGCCAGTTTCCCCCGACTGAAGGAGAAAAACAGTCTGCGAGAGTCTATCAGCATGGCACCTGCTCCAGAACATTCTTGATGAAGCAAAGGTTGTCTTCATTAGATGCATTAATATTCATGACGAATGGTAATTTTGACACAGAAAAGGTCTCGGTAACCTTTTCTGGTGCATTTTTTTTTCACTTCTCAAGGAAATTGCAGTCCGGCAATGACTTAATTAATGCTTGGTTTCCTCGCTAGTCGTTTGAGGGCCTGTCACTTTGGGGCTGGGGTATCTGTCACGCAGACAGGATTGAGGGGAGAGAAAGAAAAAGGAGCATGCTGGGAAATCAGAGAGATAGAGAAGGGGACCAGATCACTGAAATGCACTCATAGTCAGAACTCTTCACTGGCTTATTTACCATTATATACTCTGTGTTTTCCTTTACCTTTTGTGTCTGCTCTTTCTCTCTTCTTTATTTCCGTCTTTCACCGTGTGCTGGCTGTGCAGTGTGTTGCTGGTATATGGAGGTTGTCACCCTGAAGGCCCTCCAGGCCTCACATCTCAGCCGTATGTTCATCAGAGTTGACAGGATGTGACTTTTCACTTTGCTCTCTTTATCATCTCACAGATCATTGTGTAACCGGCATTCATTGCCTCAGAACGGGGCACTATTCCAAATGTACCGGTGACAGTGAGACACACAGATACTGTAGATCCAAACAAACTAAATAAATAAATACACAGCATTTCGTTCGTAAATTAGAACGGGATCATGTTGATTCACTTGTTGTTTTTGATTCTGGTAGCTTTCTTGGAATATCTGTAAAAACACATGCGCGCACACATGCACAAGCAACGTACTCAATCCGCTTCATCTGGACAGTAAAATATTTGAACATAAGGCAGCATTTCTTTTATCATGTCCCATAAAAATAGTAATTTGCCAGAGCCCTTGTAGCACAATATGGAGGCGGTGTGTTTTAACTGATAATGTAGAGATGACAGATAGTTCCATACTGGGAGGTTTTGGTTGAGTCTGGATACAGATGTAATAAATTACACTGAGGAATGAGGTGGGGCAGAGAGAGAGGGAGGGGGAGAGAGGGGCGGAGGGAAAGAAGGGAGGAGAGAGAGAGAATGAGAAAAAGAGGGGCGGGAGAAGGAGAGGAGGAGAGGGAGCAAAAGAGAGTGTACAGAGATAGAAGGAACAGAAAGAGAGAGGGGGAGGGATAGAGATAGACTCTCCCTCTCGACATCTCTCTATCCCTTCAAAAAAAAGCATTGCCTGTCGGTCAGTGAGCAGTCATTATACGGCTCTGAAAATGTGGGATTAATTAGGCTGGTTAGAGAAAGGCAACCCTGTCTCATTACTGCCTCACTAGCCCTCCTCAAAGATATCACCACTCAGACAGCCACATCGCTAATACCAGCAGACAAAGTCCACTCGTTTTCGCCGTCACCCTTATCTTATTTAAGGACACTTAAAAGAGGGCCCCAAAAGGTGTGCCACCCCACTACAGACACTTTTCATTGCCACAAGTGACCTCTTTAAAATCAGGCCTACTCCTCTCACCTGCTACAGAGATGCAGATATTCAAATAAATTATGTGTGTTTTGAAGAAGAAAGCAGTTTTTTTTTTTAGATTAGTGTTAAAACGAGAGAAAGGGAGAGCGGTGAGAGTGCCGCAGAGAGAGGTGCAGTAATTAGTCTATGGAGAGGAGCTATACTGTCGCTGTGTTGTTTTTTGTGCTTAGTCCTCGATCTTTAAAACAAGTGGCAAAACTTTCCTTTGTGGTTGTGAAGCTTTCTTCAATTCAAAGTTACATTTCTTTGTAATGACACTTGTTTGAATATTATACATTTCAGATTTGATTTAGTAACGTTATAGAGTCAACTAAAATATTACCAGACAAAATATGTGTTAAAAGGGGCTTTACTTTATCACGTTACTTTATTATCCTTTTACAACAATATTAATTATGCTTTTCAGTGTTTTTATTGCAGCACTTTAATGCTCAGACTAGTAAAAAAAATATTCTCTCTTTTCAGTTAACTATTTTAAAGATCTTTATCAATTTTACATGCCCATTGCCCACACAATTTCCACATTATTTATTACAATATTTAGTTGAGGTGTACGGTTTAGTGACGGATTTGTCCCAAATAAAATGCCTTTCGTTTTAGAAATATTTAGGACCAACTTATTCCTTGCCATTCATTCTGAAATAACTGCAGCTCTTTGTTTAAGTGTTGCAGTGATTTCACTCGCTGTAGTACAGTGGCTTGCGAAAATATTCACCCCCCTTCGCATTTCTCCTATTTTGTTGCAATACAACTTGTAATTAAAAGAGATTTTTGGTGGGTTTGTATCATTTGATTTACATGCCTACCACTTTGAAGATGCAAAATATTTGTTATTGTGAAACAAACAAGAAATAAGAAAAAAAACAGAACTTATTCACCCCCCAAAGTCAATACTTTGTACAGCCACCTTTTGCAGAAATTTCAGCTGCAAACTCTTGGGGTATATCTCTATCAGCTTGGCACATCTAGCCACTGGGATTTATGCCCATTCTTCAAGGCAAAACTGCTCCAGCTCCTTCAAGTTGGATGGGTTCCGCTGTTGTACAGGAATATTTAGATTCTCAATTGGATTGAGGTCTGGGCTTTGACTAGGCCATTCCAAGACATTTAAATGTTTCCCCTTAATCGACTCAAGTGTTACTTTAGCAGTATGCTTAGGGTCATTGTCCTGCTGGAAGGTGAACCTCCGTCCCAGTCTCAAATCTCTGGAAGACCGAAACAGGTTTCCCTTAAGAATTTCCATGTATTTAGCCTCATCCATCATTCCTTCAATTCTGATGAGTTTCCCAGTCCCTGCAGATGAAAAACATCCCTACAGCATGATGCTGCCACCACCATGCTTCACTGTGGATGGTCTTCTCAGGTGATGGGAGGTGTTGGGTTTGCGCCAGACATAGCGTTTTCCTTGATGGCCAAAAAGCTCAATTTTAGTCTCATCTGACCAGAGTACCTTCTTCCATATTTTTGGGGAGTCTCCCACATGCCTTTTGGCAAACACCAAACCTGTTGTCTTATTTTTGTCTTTAAGCAATGGCTTTTTCTGGCCATTCTTCCGTAAAGCCCAGCTCTGTGGAGTGTACGGCTTAAAGTGGTCCTATGGACAGATACTCCAATCTCCGCTGTGGAGCTTTGCAGCTCCTTCAGGGTTATCTTTGGTCTCTTTGTTGCCTCTCTGATTAATGCCCTCGTTGCCTGGTCTGAAAGTTTTGGCAGGTTTGCTGTGGTGCCATATTCTTTCAATTTTTTAATAATGGATTTTATGGTGCGCCGTGGGATGTTCAAAGTTTCTGATATTGTTTTAGCATAGACACCATGGCTTTACTCAAGTAAAGTAAAGATTGAAAAAAGTAAGGTGCCTAGACATCTGCATTGGGGAATCCCTGATTCTACCTGGATTATGTTGAAGAGGCTTCCATTAAAGAACACCCTCTGTGTTCTGTTAGACAGGTACATTTCTATCCACGCTATAGCAGGGGGTGTAAAGCCATACACATACGTTTTTCCATCAGCAGACTATGATCGATAATGTCATAAGTCGCACTGAAGTCTAACAAAACAGCTCCCACAATGTTTATCATCAATTTCTCTCAGCCAATCATCAACCATTTGTGTAAGTGACGTGCTTGTTGAATGTCCTTCCCTATAAGCATGCCGAAGGTCTGTTTGTTTACAGTAAAATAGCATTGTATCTGGTCAAACACCATTTTTTACCAAAGTTTACTAAGGGTTGGTAACAGACTGATTGGTCAGATATTTGAGCCAGTAAATGGGGCTTTACTATTCTTGGGTAGTGGAATTACGTTTGCTTCCCTCCGGGCCTGAGGGCACACACTTTCTAGTCGGCTTAGATTGAAGATAGGGCGATAGGAGTGGGAATATCGTGAGCTATTATCCTCAATAATTTTCCCTCCAAGTTGTCAGACCCCACTGGCTTGTCATTGTTGGCAGACAACAAAACATGTTTCACTTCTTCAGCACTCACTTTATGGAATTCAAAATTAGAATGCTTGTCTTTCATAATAGGATCCGTTATACTTGGATGTGCAGTGTCAGCGTTTGTTGCTGCCATGTCATGCCTAAATTTGCTAATCTTGCCAATAAAAAAAAAAGTATTTAAGTAATTGCCAATATCACTTGGTTTTGTGATGAATGAGCCATCTGATTCAATGAATGATGGAGCTGAGTTTTCCTTTTTGCCCAGAGTTTCATTGAAGCAGCTCCAAAGATTTTCACTGTCATTTCTCTTTGTGTAGTTTAGCCTTCTTTTTATTCAGTGTGGTCAGTACTGCAAAATAAATGTGCACATACATGTTATTCAATCATTTCATTCCAAACTGCTCTCATGTGTCAACAAGTGTCTGCGTAACCAGGTGCTCAAATAGAACTTGGTTCTATGGGCTTTAACTCGGTTCTATTTTTGACGTGTGATACACTGCAAGTCCTGCCTCTCTCTTCTCCTCATTGGTTTTTAGGCGCATATACCCACGTGTGTGATTGAAAGATGAACTGAGGTCCACACTCCAGTCCATTTGGTGGTGGTAATGCACCTTAAAAGTTGTATGCCTACCGGCATATAAGGTCCGCAGAAGAAGAAGAAATCTGAAGCAGACTGAAGGAGAGATTGCTAGAAACTAACTGTTGTCGGAGTAGAGAACACACAATTTTGTGTGACACAGAATTCGACAATGATCCAATGTTTATATCCCAGGACAAAATAGCTAACAACAGCAAGCTAGCTAGCTAAATGGCCATGAGTGTTTCATGTGTTTAGACCCATCCCCAAATTATTACAGTTGGTTCAGAGTTCCTTATGATATTTCAACCTGCGTGTCCTGATTGCATCTGGTGTGGGATGGACAAAGTAAGCGTGCGCGTGATGGTGCACTGGACGCACGCGCGTGGCCGTTCTAGTCAGCATGTTACACGCCGCAGAATAACATATTCTTCACATCAACAACATAGGAATCACTACAAAAGTTATTGTATGACCTCTTATATATTAAGCCCAGCTTTTGGAACTTTGGTATTCCTAGATATGGCTGCTATATTGTGATCACTACATCCAATGGATTTGGATACTGCTTTAAAGCAAATTTCTACAGCATTTGTAAAGATGTGATCAATACATGTTGATGATTTCATTCCTGTGCTGTTTGTAACTGCCCTGGTAGGCTGACTGATAACCTGAACCAGGATGCAGGCACTAATTAGAGTTTGAAGCTTTTTCTTGAGTGGGCAGCTTGATGAAAGCCAGTCAACATTTAAATCACTCAGAAAATGTGCCTTTGTTAATGTCACATACATTATCAAGAATTTCATACATGTTATCCAGATACTGACTGTTAGCACTTCTAAAGAAGCTTCCCTCCAGAATGAGCTTTATGTGAGGCAGATGAACCTGTAGCCATATTTCTTCTTTAACATGAGATCCTCTAAGCTTTACAGGAATGTGGTTCTGAATATAAATGACAACACCTCCACATTTGGCATTTCTGTCTTTTTTGGAGATGTAATGCTACCACTGTATCATCAAAAGCATTATCTAAGTGTGTTTCAGAGATTGTCTGAATATGAATGTCATCTGTTAGTAGCAAATTATTCAATTCATGAACCTTGTTTCTTTAGCTACATATGTTAACGTGGGCTATATTTTAGCACTTATGGGATGCTTGATTGTTTTCATTGCTTTACTGGGAAGTTTAGCAGAAGTAGACATGCTCATGTTATTTATGTTAGTGCAGGGTGAGCTGCACACAGTGGACTTCCTACTAGGACACACCGCCTCAAGGAAAATTGATCAAATTTGAAAGAAAATTGTGTTAAATAAAAAAGTATACCCGTTTCATTTAAGGACCAAAAAATGGACAGCTGTGCCATATAGATTGCAAAACAGTTGTGGAGGTTTTCGAGGTACCGATTCCATGGCACATGGTTTATGAACTGATACACAAAACAACAATGGATTAAAAACAGAGTTTTTCAATATAAATTATTTTACAAAATTCTTGCAACCAATATAATGTTATATATATGGGGATACAACCATCCCAGCTCTGCAGATTTTGCTGCGAAGAGAGAATCATTAGATCATTTGTTTTGGTACTGTCCATAAGTAGCTTGTTTTTGGTCGCAGGTTCAGGAATAGCTGAGGAATTGTAACATTTACCTGGAGCTGACTCTGCAAATAGCACTGCTGGGTGATTTAAAAAGTCATAGTTAATCGATCAATAACATAATAATATTCTTAGCAAAAATGTTTCTTTAATTTACAATCTGTAGAAACTATGAAAATAGAAAGGTTCAGAACGTTTGTAAAACATCACAGCACAGTTAAAATATATGGCAAATATAAATCAAAACTGGATGTTCAGAGATGACCATACTTTGTCATGTACTGTAAAAAAAAAAAGTCTCATTCCAAAATCATGGACATTAATATGGAGTTGATCCTACCTTTGCTGCTATAACAGCCTCCACTCTTCTGGGAAGGCTTTCCTCTAGATCAGGGCTATCCAACCCTGTTCCTGGAGAGCTACCATCCTGTAGGTTCTCACTCCAACCCTCATCTAGCACGCCTGAATCTAATAATTAGCTGCTTGAAAAGCTGAATTGGGTTGGAGTGAAAACCTCTAGATGTTGGAACATCGCTGCGGGGACTTGCTTCCATTAAGCCACAAGAGCAGTAGTGAGGTAGGGAATTGATGTTGTGCGATTAGGCCTGACTCGCAGTCAGTGTTCCAAGTCATCCCAAAGGTGTTCGTTGGGGTTGAGGTCAGGGCTCTGTGCAGGCCAGTCAAGTTTTTCCACACCGATCTCGAAAACCATTTAGTATGGACCGCGCTTTGTGCACAGGGGCATTGTCATGCTGAAACAGGAATTGGCCTTCCCCAAACTGTTGCCACAAAGTTGGAAGCACAGAAACGTCTAGAATGTCATTGTATGCTGTAGCATTAAGCTTTCCCGTCACTGGAACTAAGGGGCCTGCCTGAACCATGAAAAACAGCCCCAGACCATTATTCCTCCACCACCAAACTATACAGTTGGCATTATGCATTCGGTCAGGTAGTCTTCTCCTGGCATTCACCAAAACCATATTTTGTCATTCATGAAAACCAATTTCATGAAGCTTTTGTGCTGACGTTGCTTCCAGAGGCAGTTTGGAACTCGGTAGTTACTATTGCGAGGACAGGGGATTTTTACTCGCTGCGCACTTCAGCACTCGGCGGTCCTGTTCTGTGAGCTTGTGCAGCTGAGCCATTGTTGCTCCTTGACGTTTCCACTTCACAATAACAGCACTTACAGTTGACCGGGACAGCTCTAGCAGGGCAGGAATATGACGAACTGACTTGTTGGAAAGGTGGCGTCCTATGACGGTGCCACGTTGAAAGTCACTGAGCTCTTCAGTAAGACCATTCTGCTGACAACATTTGAGGGGTGTCCACACAATATAGTTTAGATGAGTGGAGCTAAAGGGTGGAACTAAAAATAACAAGACAACTAATGTTAAAAATACTGTGTCCGTAAAATGTATATAGTATTGAACCTTTATTTAACTATGCAAGTCAGTTAAGAACAAATTCTTATTTACAATGACAGCCTACCCCGGCCAAACCCAGACGATGCTGGGCCAATCGTGACGCAGCCTGGATTCGAACCAGGTACTGCAGTGACGTATCTTGTACTGAGATGCAGTGTCTTAGACCACTGCGCCACTCGGGGCATATAGGTTCAGAACTTTTGTAAAACAGCACAGTTGAAAATATATGGCATATAGAAATCCAAACTGGATGGTCTTCAGAGATAGACGAGAGGGGTTTAGAATAGCTGAAGGATGGGACTAAAAAACAAACAATAGATAACTATTGTCAAATATACTGTGTCCGTAAAATGTATATAGTAAAGTTGAAGTCAGAAGTTTACATACACCATAGCCAAATACATTTAAACTCAGTTTTGCATACACCTTAGCCAAATATATTTAATGTCAGTTTTTCACAATTCCTGACATTTAATCGTAGTAAAAAAATCCCTGTTTTAGGACTTCCTCCCATTCCTCCTGACAGAGCTGGTGTAACTGAGTCAGGATTGTGGGCCTTCTTGCTCGCACACGCTTTTTCAGTTCTGCCCTCACATCTTCGACAGGATTAAGGTCAGGGCTTTGTGATGGCCACTCCAATACCTTGACTTTGTTGTCCTTAAGCCATTTTGCCTCAACTTGTTTTGAGATGTTGCTTCAATATATCCACATAATGTTCCTGCCTCATGTTCCTGCCTCTTTTGATTTTCCCATGATGTCAAGCAAAGAGGCACTGAGTTTGATGGTAGGCCTTAAAATACATCCACAGGTACACCTCCAATTGACTCAAATGATGTCAATTAGCCTATCAGAAGCTTCTAAAGCCATGATATCATTTTATGGAATTTTTCAAGCTGTTTAAAGGCACAGTGAACTTAGTGTATGTAAACTTTTGACCCACTGGAATTGTGATACAGTGAATAATAAGTGAAATAATCTGTCTGTAAACAATTGTTGGAAAAATGACTTAGATGTCCTAACCGACTTGCCAAAACTATAGTTATTAATAAGAAATCTGTGGAGTGGTTGAAAAACGAGTTTTAATGACTCCAACCTCAGTGTATGTAAACTTCTGACTTCAACTGTGTATAGTGAATATACAGCTCTGGAAAAAATGAAGATACCACTGCAAAATTATCAGTTTCTCTGGTTTTACAATTTCTAGGTATGTGATTGGGTAAAATGAAAATGTTTGTTTTATTCTATAAACTACTGACACCATTTCTCCCAAATTCCAAATAAAATCATTGTCATTTAGAGCATTTATTTGCAGAAAATGACAACTGGTCAAAATAACCAAAAAGATGCAGTGTTGTCAGACCTCGAATAATGCAAAGAAAATAAGTTCATATTCATTTTTAAACAACACAATACTAATGTTTTAACTTAGGAAGAGTTCAGAAATCAATATTTGGTGGAATAACCCTGATTTTCAACCACAGCTTTCATGCGTCTTGGCATGCTCTACACCAGTCTTTCACATACAGTATAATATGTTGGGTGACTTTATGCCACTCCTGGCACAAAAATTCAAGCAGCTCAGCTTGTTTTAAGGCTTCAATGGGGTTCAGGTCTGGAGATTGGGCTGGCCATGACAGGGTCTTGATCTGGTGGTCCTCCATCTACACCTTGATTGACCTGGCTGTGTGGCATGGAGCATTGTCCTGCTGGAAAAACCAATCCTCAGAGTTGGGGAACATTGTCAGAGCAGAAGGAAGCAAGTTTTCTTCCAGGACAACCTTGTACGTGGCTTGATTCATGCGACCCTGTCATGGCCAGCCCAATCTCCAGACCTGAACCCCATTGAAAACCTCTGTGAATGTGACTAGTATAAACACTATTGGCCTATTTATTGCCTTACCTCCTTGCTTCATTTACACACACTGTATACAGATTTTTCTATTGCGTTATTGACTGTACGTTTGTTTATCCCATGTGTAACTCTGTGTTGTTGTTTTTGTCGCACTGCTTTGCTTTATCTTGGCCAGGTCGCAGTTGTAAATGAGAACTTGTTCTCAACTGTCTTACATAGTTAAATAAAGGTGAAATATTTCAATTGTATTTTTAAACCAGAGAAATGTATAATTTTGCAGTGGTCTCTTAACTTTTCCCAGAGCTGTATATACACTGCTCAAAAAAATAAAAGGAACACTTAAACAACACAATGTAACTCCAAGTCAATCACACTTCTGTGAAATCAAACTGTCCACTTAGGAAGCAACACTGATTGACAATAAATTTCACATGCTGTTGTGCAAATGGAATAGACAACAGGTGGAAATTATAGGCAATTAGCAAGACACCCCCAATAAAGGAGTGGTTCTGCAGGTGGTGACCACAGACCACTTCTCAGTTCCTATGCTTCCTGGCTGATGTTTTGGTCACTTTTGAATGCTGGCGGTGCTTTCACTCTAGTGGTAGCATGAGACGGAGTCTACAAACCACACAAGTGGCTCAGGTAGTGCAGCTCATCCAGGATGGCACATCAATGCGAGCTGTGGCAAGAAGGTTTGCTGTGTCTGTCAGCGTAGTGTCCAAAGCATGGAGGCGCTACGAGGAGACAAGCCAGTACATCAGGAGACGTGGAGGAGGCCGTAGAAGGGCAACAACCCAGCAGCAGGACCGCTACCTCCGCCTTTGTGCAAGGAGGAGCAGGAGGAGCACTGCCAGAGCCCTGCAAAATGACCTCCAGCAGGCCACAAATGTGCATGTGTCTGCTCAAACGGTCAGAAACAGACTCCATGAGGGTGGTATGAGGGCCCGACGTCCACAGGTGGGGGTTGTGCTTACAGCCCAACACCGTGCAGGACGTTTGGCATTTGCCAGAGAACACCAAGATTGGCAAATTTGCCACTGGCGCCCTGTGCTCTTCACAGATGAAAGCAGGTTCACACTGAGCACATGTGACAGACGTGACAGAGTCTGGAGACACTGTGGAGAACGTTCTGCTGCCTGCAACATCCTCCATCATGACCGGTTTGGCGATGGGTCAGTCATGGTGTGGGGTGGCATTTCTTTGGGGGGCCATACAGCCCTCCATGTGCTCGCCAGAGGTAGCCTGACTGCCATTAGCTATCAAGATGAGATCCTCAGACCCCTTGTGAGACCATATGCTGGTGCGGTTGGCCCTGGGTTCATCCTAATGCAAGACAATGCTAGACTGGAGTGTGTCAGCAGTTCCTGCATGAGGAAGGCATTGATGCTATGGACTGGCCCGCCCGCCCGTTCCCCAGACCTGAATCCAATTGAGCACATCTGGGACATCATGTCTCGCTCCATCCACCAACGCCACGTTGTACCACAGACTGTCCAGGAATTGGCAGATGCTTTAGTCCAGGTCTGGGAGGAGATCCCTCAGGAGACCATCTGCCACCTCATCAGGAGCATGCCCAGGAGTTGTAGGAAGGTCATACAGGCACGTGGAGGCCACACACACTACTGAGCCTCATTTTGACTTGTTTTAAGGACATTACATCAAAGTTGGATCAGCCTGTAGTATGGTTTTCCACTTTAAGTTTGAGTGTGACTCCAAAACCAGACCTCCATGGGTTGATAAATTTGATTTTCATTGATAATTTTTGTGTGCTTTTGTTGTCAGCACATTCAACTATGAAAAGAAAAAAGTATTTAATAAGAATATTTCATTCATTAAGATCTAGGATGTTATTTTAGTGTTCCCTTTATTTTTTTGAGCAGTGTATATATATATATATATATGTGTGTGTGGGGGATTGGAAGTGATGCAGACAATTACATTGATGGAAGCCACAATCAATCTGCAGTATTTAAGCTTATCTTCCCCCTAAAATAAATAAAATAATACAATTTAAAAAATGTTTTTTAAGTGTAGTTAATTAAAGTGTGTTGTGTTCTGAAGTCCCCTTTGTGTTTCACAAGGTTAGACCAAGGTCAAGGATCAGGGCACAACATATGAGGAAATGGTTGGGTTAGCAGTGTAGCCTGTGTGTGATGCTTCGGTGTGTGACCCCTAATGTCCTCGGTAATGTGTAGTTCACAATCCAGCAATATCATTCCTCCTAAGTGCAACCAACACAAGATGTACAATATTGTTGTTAAGTCATTCTAGAGCCTACAGGTATATTACATGGATGTAGACACAACTACACGCTAATTGCTCAGGTAATATGATTATACTTCTCGTCAGGATTGAGTTATTTCTAACAGACATGTTTTTCAGTTTGAAAAGAAGTTGCTTTTATCACACTAATTGACTGGGTGTGTGTCTTTGTGTGTGTGTGTGTGTGTGTGTGTGTGTGTGTGTGTGTGCGTTTGTGTGTTGCATATGTAAGCTACATGTTGTGAGCCATCCATCACATCACCCACTCAAAATTCTGCACAGGTGCGTTCCTCACAAATAAAAACAGCTTGGATATGTGGGGCCCAACTCTGGCGTATATAAGCATTGTGAGACTCTCACCTTGACAGAATTCAACTTAGTAGCACGTAATTACCCGTTGCTCTCCGCAATGACACGTCTTGTTACTTCATTCACACACAACTCAATTAAGTGACACGTTATATTCGCTGCATGCTTCTTCCACGTAAACATTTCGATGGTTCTGTACATCATTTCATCGTCAAATTAAAAGTACTGTATCGCTCTGCTGATGTTGTTCTGGGTGACTTGACAGGTTCTGGAGGAGTTTGTTTGTGTTCTAGAAAGGAGAAAGAAGGCTCCCCTCGCGTTCGTAACGGATATGGCATGGCACTGTCAGATTCTCTAAGCTTCAGCACTTTGATGAGCAGTTGTTTTGGGATGCAAGGTGATTTGTAGATCAGTGAGTCAATTGCAGGTCATTGCTCAGACCAATCCTATCGGTGTGGAGAATTATTTTAATGGACAATTCAATTCTTTATAGAACCATTGAAATGTTTACGCAAAAGAAGCGTGTAGCCAAACATCATTTATAAGTTAATTGAATGTATTATTTAACCAGGCCCTAGCTCATCTCCTTGGTGTGGTCTCTATAGTGGCCTGAGAGCGGAGGACCAGGGTTTTTTTTTCAGTCTGATGCAGGCATTACTATGTCCTGGAGTCAGAGCCCTCCACATGTACGGTGTACATTTTAGGATGCAGGACTAAAATGTACGTAAGCTTTAAGCCTCATCCCTTCTTGAGTCAATTGTCAGCCCTGAGGGTGTCCTAAAATGTACACCGTACACCTGACCCCCAGAGCTGCCGACCACATAAGGCTAAGGTCACTGGATGATTTCCCACTGGGATCTCTCCTGGGCCCACACACTGATGAGAATCACACACACTGATGCCTGAGGCCTCGGCTGCCAGCCACGCCCGGCTGAGGCAAGACCTTCTCTCTGTCTCTGAGGGTTGAAGCAATGGTTCATACAGGTTGCCATCATCCACCGTTGGGAGGAGAAAGACTGTGTCAATACTTATTTGATATTCCCGTATGTTAGCGGAGCAAGGTCAGTTCCAGTACGATCCAGATTGTGACATCACCTGAAATGTATTTGGGTCCTTCCATCAGTTTCCAGTGTGTGGAGGCTTCTGCATAAGGCTCCTGTTGTATTGCTCCGGTGTAACATGTTAGTATTCAGCGACAGATTTGAGTCATGCTCCATTTTCTCTTCCTTCTATTTTGTGTGTGTAAGATTAAGTGTTCCTTTTACATTTGACATACCTTTTTTGTTGTTGTCGAATTTTACCCCCTGTTCGTGGTGTCCAATTGTTAGTAGTTACTATCTTGTCTCATCGCTAGAACTCCCGTACGGGCTCGGGAGAGACGAAGGTCGAAAGCCATGCGTCCTCCGAAACACAACCCAACCAAGCCGCACTGCTTCTTAACACAGCGCGCATCCAACCCGGAAGCCAGCCGCACCAATGTACATTTGACCTTTGGCCTTGTGTCAATCATACTTCCGTTATCAAGGCCTCTGCGAAGGGCGAGGTGACACTGCCATCGTTGAAAATGTATTCACCTAACATCATTTGGTGAAGGTTGAACAGATTGTGTTTCTAGGCTGATATTTACCAATGGACTGATGCAACACCACAGGGGGGAGGGGGGATTCTCTTCAGAAATGTGGAGTCAAAGGAGAGCATTGTGATGTAGCTGAAGAACTTGACAGAATCCTAAAGGGTGTGAATAAAATGCTAGGCACATAAGCCTGGAAAACAGCAGCTGTACTTGTGGGGTCTAGCCCTAACTTGAAGGGTAGGAGTGGGCCGTGGTGCTTAGGTGGTGGGTTCGCATTGGGGTAGAAGGTGGGGTGTGTTTGTGTGTAGGGGGGATGTAACGAGATACAAAAATTGATTACAGGGCAGAGCCGTGGCCTTGGGGAGCGAGGCGGAGCGGCGAGCGGAGGACTGGCTTAACTCGGAGTGATGTCAATGGCGTTTAAGATGCAGAGGACCGGCCTCTCTCTTCCTCGACTCTCCCCCTTTCCCGTAGCTGTCAGCGAGCAGGGAGACTCTGGCAGACTGTTGTGTTTGTCTTGGACGTCGACCCACTGCACTTGACACTGAACAGAGCCGTGGAACGCTGCGGCCCGCAGAACACCGGGCAAATGCAACAACTGGGAGCCCAAAGCCTGCTGGGTAAAGGATCTAACGTGTCCTAAATGGCACCCTATTCCCTTTATAGTGCACTACTTTGTGCCATGGGCCCTGGTCAAAAGTATAAAGGGAATAAGGTGCCATTTGCGACGTACACTTAGAGAGACAAGGGGTGGTGATCCATCGCTCATATCCTAGTAAGGAAACACTTTCCCTTTAAGAAATTGAATAAATATTAATGACAGTAAAAGTGGTTGCTATCGTGGGATTTGTTTTTAAATCAGTCCAATAAGTATCAACAAATGGCTGAAATCACGAGGTGCCTAATCTGGCCTTACACACACACCAACAGGCCTCTGTGGGGGGAAAGGGGACATGTGAGGGGACTGACTTGGGACGCAGAGGGTTGGTGGATGGGCAGTTCAGGATCCATGGGGGTAATCAGAATGGCATGACATGGCGCCTCTCTTACAACCATGTCATCTAAAAATTAATGGCACCATTAGCATAGCACATACTACAATTATGACTCCTAAGAGATAATTCATAATTTAGAGAATTTGCAACAAAGCTGACAAAGATTATTCGTGTTTGCCTATCATTTTATTATATGTATTGTGTATATTACATTCAAACACACACACACACATTTTTCTCCACATTGTATATACACGCACACTGAGATACACACGCACGCACACACACACGCAGAGACGGGGGCTAATTACTGTAGCTCATGCGTAACTGATACCATCTCTTCTTTTCCTCCCCATGCATGACTAATGGTTTTGACAGTAAATGAAGAGTGCCTGGAGGGGGGCATTTTCCATGTGACACATTTAAAAACGCCAACAAACATGGGACACAGGCGTGTGCATCCACTCTCACGAGTGTTGTCAGCCAGTTTAGTTCTGAAACAGTTTAGAGAGTGTGTAGCCACTTAGCAGTGAGAGTGGTGTGGTTCTTTAGGTTATTAGATGTGTGAGCTCCAGTGGTCTCCCTGTCTCTCTGAGTGTCTCTGCCCTGAATCAGGGGGAAGGATCTCTTGAGGGCCCCCTCTCTAATCTGACATCCATTCAACTCTCTCTCACCTGCAGCTGTGAGCACGACAGCCAAGGGCCCCTCGCAATCTGTCGCTCTTTCTCCTCTTTTCTCTGCCTACCTTTTCATCTCACTCTCGCCATCTCTCCCATCCATCTATCTATCTATCCCTCTCTTCCCATCCATCTACCTATCCCTCTCTCTATCTCTCCCATCCATCTCTCTCCCTCTATCTCTCCCATACATCTATCTATCCCTCTCTCCACACAGGTGTCTGGCTCTAGCCTTTCTCTGAAGCACCCGCCCGACCTAACCCCCCAGACTCACAATTAAAAGCTTTAAATTTGACTCCCTTTGAAAAACACAAGAGACTTCTCTCCATCGTCAGGAAATGTCCTTTCATCACTACACTCCTTTTATTTTCTCCCCATCTTCTCTTTTTTTAAATGTCTTTTTCTTTTCAGTCCACGTTCCCTCCCTTCTTCTATACCTATCTATAGTCCAGCAGATGCTGTCCCATTTGTACTCTCCCCCATGACATTCCTACAGGGGATTGCTTAAGGATTCAGGAGCCACAACGCTCATGGATCACACTGACACTTGGTCAGCATCAGCAGATTATGAACTATGGGCGCCTGACACACCGCCATTGTTCCTCCATCTAAATATGAACAATAAGGCCCATCCAATGCCGACGCTGACAGCTTATTCGCTCTTATCACTCCTGTGGAGCCACCCGGCATGATCTGTGCGCCCCCACTGCCCCCCCTCCTCACCCAACCCCCCTCAGCTGAGCAGCAGGGTAGGAATGGAGGGGAGAGGAAGGGGGAGAGGGAGATGGGGGGTCGAGGCAGGTTGGCGGGTAGCTCCCTCCTTCCCTGAGCCTATACTTGCTTGGTATCTTTGCGCCTCGTCTCTGTCACCGACTCTCCGTCACCGCTCGCCCTACCTGCCTGAGACCAGCTGATTCCCACATGGCAGTACACCTTTTTGACTACAGAGCAGAGTTTTATGAGGATGAAGATGAGTACGAAGGAGGGGCAAGAACAGGAGAACGAGGGAAGGAGGGGAGGAGGGAAGGAGGAGGAAAGAGCAGTGGTGAACATCGAGAGCGTCTCAGTGCAGCTGAAATTAACTGGGCCCCAGGGAGAGCTGGATCAGAGCTGAGGTCCCCTGAGAAGACTTACCACAGGGGCCCCCCACGCTTGTTACAGCAAGGCAGGGGCCACCAGGGGCCACTAAGGGCAAATCTGAGCTCAATTCACTGTGCCGTTTAAAGAGATACCTCCTGGGGATGAAACGTCTGCAATTATTTAAGTCTTACACAAAACTTCAACCTTATCCAGAGCCAATGGATTTATAACCCGTTCAGATATGTTTAAGATAAAAAATAAAAATAAATTATAATAACACAATTCCTTTTTTAATTACATTTATATTTTAAAGGCCAAACCAACAAGCAGGCTTAGGGTAAAAAATTATAACCAAATCGAATTAGTGTGTATTATTATGAGTCTTTGAATGACACGATTCTCCACCAATGGGTGGTGTTTATCAGCTTAGGCACAGGTCTGGTTTAAAGACACAGTAAGACCCAGTCAGTCATATCACATCTAATCCAATATCAACAAACTAAAATACTACCCTCTAAATGAGCTCACTCAGGGAGATGCCGGGACTGGGAGATTTTGAAAATATGTATTTTTAGTTGAAAATAAGTTGAAAAGACATTGTAAATACATCTTTCAACTAATTTTGCTCACTGGGTGGAACTGGGAGCCTTGCGTGCCTCCGCCTCGTGTTCTCTCCCTACCCCCCATCTCATGGCCCACATAAGGAGGGGAGAGCAGAAGACGTGAGAGGGACCGATTGGGAGGGAAATGTAGTAGGGTTTGAAGAGTCCCAGTTCACTCATGGAAGAGAAGCATATATTCTATTGTACTGGAAACATTTAGAAAGAAGAGCAAGAGACATTTTAAAAACTAGACATATACATTCGTGTCCAAAAGTTTTGAGAATGACACAAATATTAATTTTCACAAAGTCTGCTGCCCATTTTGTATGATGGCAATTTGCATATACACCTGAATGTTATGAAGAGTAATCAGATGAATTGCAATTCATTGCAAAGTCCCTCTTTGCCATGCAAATGAACTGAATCCCCAAAAAACATTTCCATTGCATTTTTGCCCTGCCACAAAAGGACCAGCTGACATCATGTCAGTGATTCTCTCGTTAACACAGGTGTGAGTGTTGACAAGGACAAGGCTGGAGATCACTCTGTCATGCTGATTGAGTTTGAATAACAGACTGGAAGCTTCAAAAGGAGGGTGGTGCTTGGAATCAGTGTTCTTCCTCTGTCAACCATGGTTACCTGCAAGGAAACACGTGCCATCATCATTGCTTTGCACAAAAAGGGCTTCACAGGCAAGGATATTGCTGCCAGAAAGATTGCACCTAAATCAACCATTTGTCGGATCATCAAGAACTTCAAAGAGAGTGGTTCAATTGTTGTGAAGACGGCCTCAGGGCACCCAAGAAAGTCCAGCAAGCGCCAGGACCATCTCCTAAAGTTGATTCAGCTGCGGGATCGGGGCACCACCAGTACAGAGCTTGCTCAGGAATGGCAGCAGGCAGGTGTGAGTGTATCTGCACACAGAGTGAGGCGAAGACTTTTGGAGGATGGCCTGGTGTCAAGAAGGGCAGCAAAGAAGCCACTTCTCTCCAGGAAAAACATCAGGGACATACTGATATTCTGCAAAATGTACAGGGATTGGACTGCTGAGAACTGAGGTAAAGTCATTTTCTCCGATGAATCCCCTTTCTGATTGTTTGGGGCATCCGCAAAAAAGCTTGCCCGGAGAAGACAAGGTGAGCGCTACCATCAGTCTGGTGTCATGCCAACAGTAAAGCATCCTGAGACCATTCATGTGTGGGGTTGCTTCTCAGCCAAGGAGTGGGCTCACTCACAATTTTGCCTAAGAACACAGCCATGAATAAAGAATGGTACCAACACATCCTCTGAGAGCAACTTCTCCCATCCAGGAACAGTTTGGTGACGAACAATGCCTTTTCCAGCATGATGGAGCACCTTGCCATAAGGCAAAAGTGATAACTAAGTGGCTCGGGGAACAAAACATAGATATTTTGGTCCAAGGCCAGGAAACTCCCCAGACCTTAATCCCATTGAGAAATTGTTGTCAATCCTCAAGAGGCGGGTGGACAAACAAAACCCCACAAATTCTAACAAACTCCACGTGTTTATTATGCAAGAATGGGCTGCCATCAGTCAGGATGTGGCACATAAGTTAATTGACAGCATGCCAGGGCGGATTGCAGAGGTCTCAAAAAAGAAGGGTCAACACTGCAAATATTGACTCTTTGCATCAACTTCATGTAATTGTCAATAAAGGCCTTTGACACTTATTAAATGCTTGTAATTATACTTCAGTATTCCATAGTAACATCTGACAAAAATATCTAAAGACACTGAAGCAGCAAACTTTGTGGAAATTAATATTTGTGTCATTCTCAAAACTTTTGGCCACGACTGTAGAATGACGCAAAATAAATAAATAATTGTGGTTTTGCGAGAAAGCCTATTTCAATTGGAACAACTGCTGACAATATTTTTGTTTTATATACATAACATTGTACTGTTGTATTCATGAATCTACGCATTTATTTTTGCAGCACGAGGGACGTTTTTGAGTGAACCCTCTGAACATATATTATATACCATTAAGGAGATGCTTTCATCCAAAGCAATTTATAGTCATATGTGTACATATTTTACATTGGGAATCGAATGCATAATCTCAGTGCTGCAAGCGCCACGCTCTACCAACTGAGCCACACAGGACCACATACTGTACCATACTCAATTACCCTCCATATGGTGAAACAATATCCCAATAGCTTTTGAAAGAGAATACAGAGTGTTGGCTCTCTCTGTCACTGAAAATATGGCAAACCTATTCTGTTTCAGGGTTAGCATGATCTCTTTAAGTGTGTATCCATGTGTATCTTTCTCTCTAAATGGTAGCAAATGAAAACTGAGAATGCTAAATTAAATCATTTAAGCATAATCAAATCCAAAATGGCGTGGCAGTGCAGACATGGTTTGTCAACCTCTCGTTTACTGTATTTTACGTCTTTTTTTGTATATTTCTATTTATTTTCAATCTCTTTTCCATTTTTAAAATTAAATAAACCTTCCGGTAACCCGCCTCACTCAATGTGACATGGCTCTGCTATTTTTTTGACCTTATAGCCAGTACTTCCATCAGAAGCTAACCAGCTAATTAGCTAATAGCTTTTTAAGTCATTGTTAGCCACTACTAGTGTCCTTTACCTTCTGCACAGGCACCAACCGTATTTCTTTAGCCTGGATAATACCTACCAGCCTCGGACTGTTTTTCTCCACTACAACGCAGTATTCCTGCTGTAAACTCTGGACCATTACTCCTGATCATCACAGCTAGCTAGCTGCCACCAAGTGACCCAGCCTCGACGCTAGCCCCGAGCTAGGCCCACCTCCGGGCCCACTCTATGATCACCAGGCTACCCAGCCGATGCGTCCCGGACACGGCTAGAATCCACTACTCCTACCGGATACTTGCCTTAAGCTCTGGACCTTTGCAGCGGATCATCGCTGCTACCGAGTGGCTATAGTGGCTAACACCCCTGCCCCGAAGCTAGCACCAGTTAGCCACGAGCCAGGCGCATCTCCCGGCTAGCAAACAAAATTACTACAACTACAATACCTCTTTAGCCATCTGGCTTGGACCTTTTGTCGACATGACTTCCTGCCGTACCACCACGACTGGTCCGCAGACGTAATTTCATCCGCTGTGCCCTCAACCGGCCATCGGAGCAGACGCTTCTACTTACCCTGGCCTGCTAACTTTAAACGCTGTGTCTCCCATGTGCTAGCGTAGTAACGACTACGCCGCGGCTTCCCTGTTCCATCTATTGCTGTTCACTGGACCATATGATCACTTGGCTACATAGCTGATGCCTGCTGGACTGCTAATTTATTACGGTACTCCATTTTGTTAATTTTATTTATTTATCTGTCGGCTCTAGCCCCGAACTCAGGCCCTGTGTGTAGTTAACCCGACCCTCTCTGCCCTTTCATCGCCATTTTACCTGCTGTTATTGTCTTAGTTGTTTAGCTGTTGTCTTACCCGTTGTTGTCTTAGCTAGCTCTCCCAATCAACACCTGTGATTGCTTTATGCCTCGCTTTGTCTCTCTCAAATGTCAATATGCCTTGTATACTGTTGTTTAGGATAATTATCATTGTTTTAGTTTAGAGTGGAGCCCCTAGTCCCACTCAACATGCCTCAGATTCCTCCTTTGTCCCACCCCCCACACATTCGGTGACCTCACCCAGTATAACCAGCACATCCAGAGATGCAACCTCTCTTATTATCACTCAGTGCCTGGGCTTACCTCCGCACCCCGCCATACCCCTGTCTGCACATTATGGCCTGAATCTATTCTACCACACCCAGAAATCTGCTCCTTTCATTCTCTGTCCCCAATGCACTAGATGACCAGTTTTGATAGCCTTTAGCTGTACCCTCATCCTACTCCTCCTTTGTTGCTCGGGTGATGTGGAGGTTAACCCAGGCCCTGCGTGTCCCCAGGCACTCTCATTTGTTGACTTCTGTAATCGAAAAAGCCTTAGTTTCACGCATGTTAACATCAGAAGCCTCCTCCCTAAGTTTGTTTTGCTCACTGCTTTAGAACACTCCGCCAACCCTGATGTCCTTGCCGTGTCTGAATCCTGGCTTTGGAAGGCCATCAAAAATTCGGAGATTTCCATACCCAACTAAAACATATTCCGTCAAGATAGAACTGCCAAAGGGGGAGGAGTTACCTTGCAAAGTTCTGTCATACTTTCCAGGTCTATGCCCAAACACTCCCTAAAACACTTCTGCGAGCAGGCCTTTCTAATTGACCTGGCCCGGGTATCCTGGAAGGATATTGACCTCATCCCGTCAGTCGAGAATGCCTGGTCGTTCTTTAAAAGTAATTTTCTCACCATCTTAAATAAGCATGCCCCTTTCAAAAAATGTAGAACTAAGAACAGATATAGCCCTTGGTTATATCTAAATAAGTTATATAAAACATCCTGTGGCAGACTGCAATAGCACCGAATAGTCCCCGCGATATGCAACTGTTCAGGGAAGTCAGGAACCAATACACGCAGTCAGTCAGGAAAGCAAAGGCTAGCTTTTTCAAAAAGAAACTTGCATCCTGTAGCTCTAACTCCAAAAAGTTTTTGGACACTGTAAAGTCCATGGAGAACAAGAGCACCTCCTCCCAGCTGCCCACTGCTCTGAGGCTAGGTAACGCGATCACCACCGATACATCCATGATAATCAAAAATTTCAATAAGCATTTCTTTACAGCTGGCCATGCTTTCCTCCTGACTACTCTAGCCCCGGCCAACAGCTCCGTCCACCCGCAGCTACTTGCACCAGCCTCCCGTACAAATCAGCTGGGCGAGACAATCTGGACCCTCTATTTCTAAAACTATCCGCCACCATTTTTGCAACCCCTATTACCAGTCTGTTCAACCTCTCTTTCGTATCGTCCGAGATCCCTAAAGATTGGAAAGCTGCCGCAGTCATCCGCCTCTTCAAAGGGGGTGACACTCTAGACCCGAACTGTTATAGACATATCCATCCTGCCCTGCCTCTCTAAAGTCTTCGAAAGCCAAGTTAATAAACAGATCACTGACCATTTTGAATCCCACCGTACCTCCTCCGCTGTGCAATCCGGTCTTCGAGCTCGCCACGAGTGCACCTCAGCCATGCTCAAGGTACTAAACGATATCATAACCGCCATCGATAAAAGACCGTACTGTGCAGCCATCTTCATCGACCTGGCCAAGGCTTTCGACTCTGTCAATCACCGTATTCTTATTGGCAGACTCAATAGCCTTGGTTTCTGAAATGACTGCCTCGCCTGGTTCACCAACTACTTCGCAGACAGAATTCAGTGTGTCAAATCGGAGGGCATGTTGTCCGGACCTCTGGCAGTCTCTATGGGGGTGCCACAGGGTTAAATTCTCGGGCCAACTCTTTTCTCTGTATATATCAATGATGTCGCTCTTGCAGCGGGTGATTCCCTGATCCACGTCTATGCAGACGACACCATTCTGTATACATCTGGCCCTTCTTTGGACACTGTGTTAACTAACCTCCAAACGAGCTTCAATGCCATACAACACTGCTTCCGTGTCCTCCAACTGCTCTTAAACGCTAGTAAAACCAAATGCATGCTCATTAACCGATCGCTGCCCGCATCCGCCCGCCGGACTAGCATCACTACCCTGGACGGTTCTGACCAAGAATATGTGGACAACTACAAATACCTAGGTGTCTGGCTAGACTGTAAACTCTCCTTCCAGTCTCATATTAAACATATCCAATCCAAAATCAAATCTAGAATCAGCTTTCTATTTCGCAACAAAGCCTCCTTCACTCACGCCGCCAAACTTACCCTAGTAAAACTGACTATCCTACCGATCCACAACTTCGGCGATGTCATCTAAAAAATAGCTTCCAATACTCTACTCAGCAAACTGGATGCAGTCTATCACAGTGCCATCCGTTTTGTTACCAAAGCCCCTTATACCACCCACCACTGCGACCTGTATGCTCTAGTCGGCTGGCCCTCGCTACATATTCGTCGCCAGACCCACTGGCTTTAGGTCATTTATAAGTCTATGCTAGGTAAAGCTCCGCCTTATCTCAGCTCACTGGTCACAATAACAACACCCACCCGTAGCACGCGTTCCAGCAGGTATATCTCACTGGTCATCCCCAAAGCCAACACCTCCTTTGGCCGCCTTTCCTTCCAGTTCTCTGCTGCCAGTGACTGGAACGAATAGCAAAAATCGCTGAAACTGCGGACTTATATTTCCCTCACCAACTTTAAACATCAGCTAGCTGAGCAGCTAACCGATCGCTGCAGCTGTACATAGTCCATCTGTAAATAGCCCTCCCAATCTACCTTATCCCCATATTGTTTTTATTTACTTTTGCATACCAGTATCTCTACTTGCACATCATCATCTGCTCATTTATCACTCCAGTGTCAATCTGCTAAATTGTAATTATTTCACTACTATGGCCTATTTAGTGCCTTACCACCTCACGCCATTTGCACACACTCTATATAGACTTTCTTTTGTTCTATTGTGTTATTGACTGTACGCTTGTTTATTCCATGTGGAACTCTGTGTTGTTGTTTGTGTCGCACTGCTTTGCTTTATCTTGGCCAGGTCGCAGTTGCAAATGAGAACTTGTTCTCAACTATCTTACCTGGTTAAATAAAGGTCAAATAAAAAAAATACATGTAATATTGTCAATCTTAATGGAACAACATTTAAGGATGTTTTGCCACTCTTTTACTTCAACAAAGTTTTCATAAAGTTTTTTTTTAAATTTAAAAAAATGTAACATCGCATGCTGGGGAAGGAGGGGAATCGCTCTCCCTCTCGTGTCTAATTAAAAGCACTTACAGTTGTTTCTCATTCAAGGTTGAAACGACAGTTATTTCGGTCACACCGCTCTTCATAGTGAGCTAATCGGATCGTTTTTCAATCACTGCTTCTCTTAATGAAGTGTTGAGAGCGCCGCATGTCTGTGGGCCTGATGTGTTTTCAGGGGTGCTTGTGTGTGTTTGTGGACATGCTTGAGCGCATGTGTGTGTGGGGGTTCTGTGGGGGAACGCCTGCTATGAGTGGCTCAGGATTGGAGTGGGGCTGTCAATGTATGTCACATGCTGAGGTAGGTGTATCAGTGGGTCTATGGCAGGAGGGTTGGGGGGCTCGCGCTGGATCAGTGTGATCAGAGACAGGGATACAGGGGGGAGGGAGATGGAAGGCCCCATCATTCCTTACAGAGATGAACCACTCCTGATCTGTTGCTGCCGCATTATATCAGCTTTCACAGACTCCAGAAATTACAGTTCAGTTAAGAGTACTGGTACAATGATTGACTAGAAAATATAGAATTTACTGTACATCTCTTCAGTTGCCTTCACGTTCCAGGTACATGACCACATAACATAGAAGGTAGACCACAAAACAAACAGGTCCCTTTAATAGAATTGTTCCTGCATGCTGTCCCCAGGACACAACACACAACCAGAGTGTATCAGTATCGGCGAGAATGCTAATACTGCCAAAGGGGCAGCAAAACTAATAGCAGAGACATTAAGAAAATGATCCACGGGCTGATATGTTTTCTATAGACGGTGAACTCAACAGAATTGACATATTTATCATACTCAGAGAGATCCCAACCCCTGTCCCTCTCCTCTCGCTCTCCCGTCTGCCCCCACAGAGTGATGGAAAGAGAGGGAGGATAGCCCCCCCCACCCCACCGGCCCTCTGCCCTTTCCCGGCTCGCCAATTAAGCTGCAGCGGCAGGTTTCCATCAACCGTCTGCCCGTCTTCTCTAACGGACTCAGGCGAACCGGGCCTGTCAGGAAATGAACTCATCACTCGGTGACAGCTGCTAATTTCTCCCTCTTCCATGTCACACACACGGCCTGCTGTAGCTAATAATGAACCACCCGTCTCTGATTAGGAAGCCGCACAGGGTGGAGAGAGTGAGACACACGCCGCGCGCATGCACATACACATGCATATTACACGTACACACGTGCGCACAGCAATACACACATAGAAACCCACACACCGTGGTGATTCACGTGATCTAATTGTGTTAACTGTGCATTAACTGGGAGGAGAAAGTGTGAAAGGAGACAGCTAGGATTGCAGGTTTTAGCTGAGGCAGGGTACTGTGCTATAGTCCTGTGTAGCAGAGAGACATACAGTATGCCAATGAGAAATTACAGGCTCACCTTCCAACGGTGGTTATGAGGGGGATTTCTCTGTTGCTGTTCGTCTCTCACCTCACTCACTCAAACCAGCTGTAATCCACTCCTCTCAGCCAGCCCACATATCTCTCTCTCTCTCTCTCTCTCTCTCTCTCTCTCCACACACACACCTGGCTGTGTGTTACATTAAAGGGATGATCTCCTGATGGCCCCTGTGTGAAAGCCAGTCTTCGGGCATTGTGTTCATAGCCGTCATGCTGGGCTCCCACTCACTCAATCAGAGCCGAGGCTGTACTACGGCCCTAAGTGAATATTGATTCCCTCTTCCAGCTCTTGAATACTGTAAGGAGAAAGAATGTGAGTGTTCTGTTCAACACAATGGAGGGAGAGAATAGGGGGCTGACCGAGGGAGAGGCGGATTATGATTAGGATGATGGTGGTCATGATGATGGTGATAATGACAATGGTGATGATCATGATGATGGTGATTGGAAACACACTTGGTCGAAGCTCCTATGCCAGTTGATGCATGTAAATTCATGTGGATTATGTGAATAGGAGATTGTATCACTGTCAAAGAAAACTTGAGGTGAACTAACACCCCTCCAAATGAAGATTGAGCTTTATTGTCATTACTCAAATGCCAGTATCATTACAATTTCATTTACAGAAACATATATTTACATTGACTGAGAGCAGTAAAGCCAATGGGAAAAAAAATGCTTGTCAACTTGAATTGAATTATGATTATCAGAAACTCAGCACCGTGCCATTTTGAGAACATCCTGAAAAACAGATGGACTGCCCTTGGATTCAGACCAATCAGCATCCTGACCATGTTGAGCAATTGCTGAAAGAAAAGCCAATCATTGGACTGCCCCTGGATTTAGACCAATCAGCCTCCTGGATATTTTCGATGTCCAAAATACTATTGGTCCTAGATTCAGCAAGGTAAGTTGTAATAGCCGGTCTTATCAAAACATGACCTATTAATGTACCTTTTTAAATGAGCAAACAAAACAAAAAAATTACATTTTTAATTGCAAATGAATTCACTACTTAAAGGAAAACTCCACCCAAAAACTGATATTTTGGTATTTGTTTTATTAGTCCATTGTTGATATAGTACAGAAATGTTTTGCATGTCAGCAATCAAGTCTTCAAGAGATGTAACTTTCAAAATACAGAAATAGAGCAGGTATGATGCATTTTACACCACATGATGATGCATTTTACACCACATGATGATGCATTTTACACCACATGATGATGCATTTTACACCACATGATGATGCATTTTACACCACATGATGATGCATTTTACACCACATGATGATGCATTTTACACCACATGATGATGCATTTTACACCACATGATGCTGCATTTTACACCACACGATGATGCATTTTACACCACACGATGATGCATTTTACACCACATGATGCTGCATTTTACACCACACGATGATGCATTTTACACCACACGATGATGCATTTTACACCACACGATGATGCATTTTACACCACACGATGATGCATTTTACACCACACGATGATGCATTTTACACCACATGATGATGCATTTTACACCACATGATGCTGCATTTTACACCACACGATGATGCATTTTACACACGATGATGCATTTTACACCACATGATGATGCATTTTACACCACACGATGATGCATTTTACACCACACGATGATGCATTTTACACCACACGATGATGCATTTTACACCACACGATGATGCATTTTACACCACATGATGATGCATTTTACACCACATGATGATGCATTTTACACCACATGATGATGCATTTTACACCACATGATGATGCATTTTACACCACATGATGATGCATTTTACACCACATGATGATGCATTTTACACCACATGATGCTGCATTTTACACCACACGATGATGCATTTTACACCACATGATGATGCATTTTACACCACATGATGCTGCATTTTACACCACACGATGATGCATTTTAACCACACGATGATGCATTTTACACCACACGATGATGCATTTTACACCACATGATGATGCATTTTACACCACATGATGCTGCATTTTACACCACATGATGATGCATTTTACACCACATGATGATGCATTTTACACCACATGATGCTGCATTTTACACCACATGATGCTGCATTTTACACCACATGATGCTGCATTTTACACCACATGATGATGCATTTTACACCACATGATGATGCATTTTACACCACATGATGCTGCATTTTACACCACATGATGATGCATTTTACACCACATGATGCTGCATTTTACACCACATGATGCTGCATTTTACACCACATGATGATGCATTTTACACCACATGATGATGCATTTTACACCACATGATGATGCATTTTACACCACATGACGATGCATTTTACACCACATGATGATGCATTTTACACCACATGATGATGCATTTTACACCACATGATGCTGCATTTTACACCACATGATGCTGCATTTTACACCACATGATGCTGCATTTTACACCACATGATGCTGCATTTTACACCACATGATGCTGCATTTTGCATCATGACGCAAAATACATCACACCGGCTGTATTTCTGTATTTCGAAAGTTATATATCTTCAAAAAGTGATTGATGACATGTAAAACCTTGTGGGACTGTATCAATAATGGACTAATTAAACAAATACCAAAATATCATTTTTTGGGGTGAAAATGTCCTTGAAAATAAAGCTGTTATTATTCTCTAACTTTCAATAAAACCAAACCATGCAACTTAAAGATTGTAAGTCTTTCTAGGTAATGGGAAAATGTCCTGCTGGAAATGTAATCTTAAAATGATTATTTTTGTAATTGAACACATTTCAAAAAATAGAACCATGTGAAAATAGCCTATGTATTTCCAGTCATGACTCCAAAAACAAGTGGTAATTCTGGCATTGGCTGTAAAATTATGCATATGTTAAATAATGTTAGCAATAAACTTCACCCCTCACTATAACTCCATAGATGTCAAGGTTATCCTGAGTAAATCGTTACAAAATGGAGATAAAGCTATGTAAAAAAAATAATGACATTTTCCATGAAAGAGACAGAGAAAGACTCTTAAGGGCTTTAAGCTGGACATTTGTTCATCACACAGGGAGAGTCTCAATTGCATTTCCTTGATTTCTTGCATCCTCTCTCCTCCTTCTCAAAACCCAATGGATGAAAAGGTCAGAGGTCACTCCCCTATAACTTCTTATCCAACTGCTTTTGAGGAGGTGAGGAGAGAGGACTCGAGGAATCAAGGAAACTTGCCACAGTCACTGACTAGTCCACCTCCACCTTCTCTAGAACCACGTTGTGTGGAGCTCCATCCAGGTAGTAGACCATCCTCTCCCCAGCTTGGCCCTCTGAAACGCCCTCACTCTGCTGGTCGTCCTCCCCTCCCTGATGCTGGGTGTACATGGTCCCCTCCACCTGGAGGGTGTTGTCATCCAGCTCCGTCACGATGTAGTGGGTCCCCTCATCGTTGACGATCACCTGGGTCAGCCCCTCCTTCATCATCAGCTGGCTGGCTGCAAACTGCAGCACCTCCTGGACCACCTGCTCCTCCTGCACCTGCTGCTCCTCGCACACCTCCTCCTCTGTCTTCACCTCCACCTCCATCTCCTCCTCCTCCACTCGCTCCATGACCTCTGACACAACTTCCTGGGTCATGACCTCTTGGCTGTCTTCTTCCTGCTGGCCCATCTCGCTGACGGCACTGAGGAGGGCATCCAGAGCCGTGGATGACTCTGACACCATGTGGTGGTGCATCGCCCTTGCCCCGTGACCTCCACCTCCGGCTGCAGACCCGCCGGACTCCAGCAGGACGTACTGGGTGGTGCCTCCGGCCAGGTGATGTGCCCCGCCTGCAGACACCTCCCTCCCTGAGGAGATGACCTGGCCATCCTCGGTGATGTGGAGCACCTCGGCCACCTGGCCCGCCATGGCCAGGTCCCTCAGGGTGGCAGCGGCTGACTCTTCCAGGGCCTGGTCGAAGGCCATCTCCCCATCGCCGTAACCCTGGATGATGATCACCTGCTGGACACTCTCCTGGCCCTCCAGCCCCTCCATGGAGCCCACCCTCCGCACTGGGAAGGCCCCGTCAAACGCTGTGTCAACCTCCACGAATGTGGCTCCCTGGCCCTTTAGACGACACTCGAACGACTTGGACACGATACCTGGGAAAAACACAGAGATATGGAGCAGCGTTAATGACAAAGCAGTATGACGTGCATTGGGTTTTGATAACATTCTGTCAATGGACATTTTAGTAATTAGGACTATACTTATAGCACCAGTTACCATTTATTCTTGTAGAACAATGACTATTAACTATTCTGTAACCATGCCCTCGTGTCTTCAATCAGGGTTGATGGGAAAATGCTTTGTTCAAAAGAACCTCAAAACACGTCAGATTTAGACATTTGTGTTTACAAATAAAGGCATTTCTATTAATTTTATAAAGAGTGCCTTGGTCCTCCTTTCTTTGGTCCATTTATTCTATTGGCCAGGGACATGTTGTCTCTCTATTGTTTCTTTATTCCTTTTTAAATCAAGTTCTGCAGGGCACTGGCAAAGTTGATGTAATAGCAGAGCATAACATTAAAAAAAATATATCGAAATACTCCATTAACTTCATATGAAAAATAATCTAGCGCGCAATATTTGTTAAAAAAAAAGTAAATACACAAATAAGAGAATATCAAGATATTACAATGGGCGACAAGAAGTGGTGAGACATCAGCTGGTGCTAATTGATCCACACCATGCCCTGGCAGACCACAGGTTGCTATGGAGTTGCCAAGGCGATGGGAACGGTGTTAGAAATGGCATTGTTTAAGGCTGAGAGCAGCTCAGAGGATTCAGACGTGCACAATCTATCCAGAGAAAAAGGATTTGGAGAGGAACAGGAACAGGAAACACTCACTCGTGTGAGGGGGGGGGGGGTTCCCCATGAATGACACGTAACATCAGAGTGAAATATAAGTGTAGATGACTGTGGCCGAGCGATGCCGGTTTCATTCCGGACAGAGGAGAAGAGGAGAGCTGTATCAGTTGCCCACTCCTCTTCGTTTATCAGAGTCGACCCTATATCCTACCACTGTTTCCCTTTTTCCATGTCTTTCTCTGTCCCGTTCTGTCTGTGTCTCTCATCCCCTCTCTCTCCTGTCCTTCTATTTCCCTCTCTCTCTGGATGGATCGCGTAAATGTATTTAAGCGCAAACCTGTAACAATACACGTCTAAAAATGAAATGCAAAATCTCACTAATCTCCTGAAGTACACGGTCGGCAGGCTTCAATAGAAACTAACATTCAACTTCCGTGAGAAGTATAATGACACGACAGGAAACCAAGTCTCCATAATTCAGAGTGAACACATAGTCATGAATACTTCAGTCGGAAACACTATGGTCAGTCTATGGACAGTCTATAGAACAAGTGCTGTGACAACTAGGACGCCTGCCCCTCTGGATGGGAGGCTGACATTTAGTACAGCAGAAGTTACAGAGACCCACTAGCCACCGCTATACTGCTACCGGTTTATGCCAACGCTCAACTGCTAAGAGCCGAGAGGCCAACCGGAGAGGACAATAACTCAATGCTGTGATGTTTTATACATGACCATAAAACGAGTATGTGTACGTGTGTGTGTGTGTGTGGCATATAGGAGGCATCGCTAGCGTGTGTCACATTATCCGCGGGGTGCTGTCTGCCGGGCCTAGCAGCAACCTGCCTGCCCGCTGAGGTTTATGGGGTGTCACTCAGTCGCCGCCGCTGCCGCGAATCAAGTTAATGTTGCACATCCCATCTCTTCACTTGTCCCCGCACTCCCGGTGGAAGAACAACATTTGAACAGCGTGATTTGGCCCCGGCGAGAGGCTGATGCGTGTTTTAATATGTGTTTTGAGTGTTCTGAGTGACTGATTCCTTTAACCAGCGAGTCGTGAGGACAGAGGGAAGCACACTGCATTATTTGAAGTGATGCCAAACAAGATGGAGGCTCAGGCGAGAATAAGATAAATAGAAAGGGGAGCGATGGAAGGGAGGCTCTGATGCCGTTTCTCCAGATGAGAGTGGCCTCCCTACAGAGAACGAGGGAAAAGCCACAGCAGAGATGGAATGGGGAGAGAATAAAGAATACGAGAATTATAGTGTCAGAGACACAGGAGAATGCAGACGCACAAAAACGACACAGTCAGTCAGTCAGACACACATACACAGCCAGTGTGCTTGCATACTTAAAATACGAGAAAATTGTACTGTTTGTCCATTTTGAGATGCCGTAGGCGGTATACACTTCCTCAAAATAGTCAGAATTAATCTAAGATCATTCAAAAATATCTGGCATTCATTTTGAAATGTTTTTCCGAAGAGATCTTAGTCTCGCAATTTTACATCTGACTATGTACTGTTTGGTGCAGTATGTCTCAAGTGGAGTCGTCACTCGTTGAATCACAACAGGCACTGCAGGGAAGAATTTCCAGTGTTGACCAATCACCGACTTGTGGGCGCCCGAACAGCTGAAAAAACCCAAGCCGAAGTCCAAAACGATCAAAACCGTCACAAAATGTTGTCATAATACCTGTCCAGAAACTGTTTTGGCTGGGAAGCATGCGAACGCCTTTAGCCTACCTCATTACCATACAACCAACAGCTTGCAGTCGTCAATGTAGTGTACACTACAGATGCAGTTACAGTTGAAGTCAGAAGTTTACATACACTTAGGTTGGAGTCATTAAAACTCGTTGTCCAACCACTACACAAATGTCTTGTTAACAAACTATACTTTTGGCAAGTCGGTTAGGACATCTACTTTGTGCATGACACAAGTCTTTTTTCCAACAATTGTTTACAGATTATGTCACTTATAATTCACTGTATCACAAGTCCAGTGGGTCAGAAGTTTACATACACTAAGTTGACTGAGCCTTTAAACAGCTTGGAAAATTCCAGTAAATTGTGTCAGGGCATTAGAAGCTTCTGATAGGCTAATTGACATCATTTGAGTCAATTGGAGGTGTACCTGTGGATGTATTTCAAGGCCTACCTTCAAACTCAGTGCCTCTTTGCTTGACATCATGGGAAAATCAAAAAAAATCAGTCAAAAATTGTAGACCTCCACAAGTCTGGTTCATCCTAGAGAGCAATTTCCAAATGCTTGAAGGTACCTCGTTCATCTGTACAAACAGTAGTACGCAAGTATAAACACCATGGGACCACGCAGCCGTCATACAGCTCAGGAAGGAGAGGCGTTCTGTCTCCTAGAGATGAACGTACTTTGGGTGCGAAAAGTGCAAATCAATCCCAGAACAACAGCAAAGGATCTTGTGCAGATGCTGGAGGAAGCAGGTACAAAAATATCTATATCCACAGTAAAACGAGTCCGATATCGGCATAACCTGAAAGGCCTCTCAGCAAGGAAGAAGCCACTGCTCCAAACCCGCCATAAAAAAACAGACTACAGTTTGCAACTTCACATGGGGACGAAGATCGTACTTTTTGGAGAAATGTCCTCTGATCTGATGAAACAAAAATACAACTGTTTGGCCATAATGATCGTTATGTTTGGAGGAAAAAGGGGGAGGCTTGCAAGCCAAAGAACACCATCCCAACCGTGAAGCACAGGGCTGGCAGCATCATGTTGTGGGGGTGATTTGCAGGCTGGACTGGTGCACTTCACAAAATAGATCTTTTTTTTTGTTGAAGCAACATCTCAAGACATCAGTCAGGAAGTTAAAGCTTGGTCGCAAATGGGTCTTCTAGATGGACAATGACCCCAAACATACTTCCAAAGTTGAGGCAAAATGGCTTAAGGGCAACAAAGTCAAGGTATTGGAGTGGCCATCACAAAGCTCTGACCTCAATCCTATAGAAAATGTGAGGGCAGAACTGAAAAACCGTGTGCGAGCAAGGAGGCCTAAAAACCTGACTCAGTTACACCAGCTCTGTCAGGAGGAATGTGCCAAAATTTACCCAACTTATTGTAGGAAGCTTGTGGAAGGCTACCCGAAATGTTTGACCCAAGTTTAAACAATTTAAAGGCAAGTCTACCAAATTCTAATTGAGTGTATGTAAACGCCTGTCCCACTGGGAATGTGATGAAAGAAATAAAAGCTGAAATAAATCATTCTCTCTACTATTATTCTGACATTTCACATTCTTAAAATAAAGTGGTGATCCTAATTGGACAGGGATTTTTTTTACTGGGATTGAATGTCAGGAATTGTGAAAAACTGAGTTTAAATGTATTTGGCTAAGGTGTATGTAAACATCTGACTTCAACTGTTAATATTGATCAGTGGATCAATGCCTCCAGCCAGCACAGCGTGTGGTGTTGGGTAGAGGAGGGGGGTTCTAAGTGGCATTACTTCAGGGAGGAGAGGGCCGTCGCCTGGGAAGCGGTCAGACGCCAGGAGTTGGAGGAATTAACCTTTAACACCGACATACAGCCCCGACCAATCAATTACACAATTCAACCTTAACATTGTCTGAACTGCCTTAACACTGAACTGAGCATACAGCATTTAGAGGGAATATGTATCATCCTAGGCATAGCGGACAGTCGAACCTGGATTGGACATAAGCGTCAGCCGGCTCAGTCAATTATACTGTATCAAACATGACAGCACAATGACAACACTGTGAAAAACACATTGGCTTTAAGATCAACTATTTTCAAACCGAATTCTTTACAATCCCAATCACAGGATTACGTAAAATTAGAGATATGAACCTGGATGCTTCGAACGGGGCGGAGCGAGACCACTAAACACGAGATATTTTATTTTGTGAGGCCGTTGTACAGCTGATGCACAAGCAGGATGGGCGCCTGAGGTGCTGTCGGGGCGTTGAAGGTGACACAGCTAAGTAGTTCAAGTGTCAGAGAGAGCATGTATCCAGGTCACCAAGGATGGGCTGGGGTGGGACGACGACATGGGAGGTTAGGTTAGGGGGGAGGGTTAGCAGAAGGACGCCCCCCCCCACTACAAGGAACAGGCTACATGCTCGAAAGTAGACCCCCCCCCCGCCCAAGCCCAGGCAAGGAGAGGCGGAGCGGGGACCAACAGGTCAGCCGTCGAGGGAGGTGTTCTTGTCACCTGCTTTGTTCCAGCTGAAAGGGACTGAGAGGGACCACTGTCAGCTTTACAAGCTCCATGAATCAACGCCAGAGAGAGAGAGAGAGAGAGAGAGAGAGAGAGAGAGAGAGAGAGAGAGAGAGAAAAAAAAACAAGCAATTACACCAGGACGAGATTGACACTAGGGGGACAGACGGATGAGGAGGGGAGGAAGATGAGAGAAGGGTGGAGACACAGCACAGTGCACACCCCAAGGACAAACAGCCATACAAGGGCACACTGATCTTTCTAGGTCAACCGTATATTCAACATGTTGCTCAAGAGAGGCACATAAGTTTTATTCTTCAAGAATCAATGGGTTTAAATCATTCATTGAAATAATCATAAGTAATCATAAAAATCACAGAGTGGGCCTTTAAGGACATATAATTAGGGCATAGGGCTGCCAGTCAAAGGAAGAAGGCATACAACCAGGGTTTGGTACAGTGTTGGTCACCCACAACGCATACAGCCAGGTCACTATCCTCCTCTCTCCTCCCTGCACTCCTCTCTCTCCTCCCTGTACTCCTCTCTCTCCTCCCTGCACTCCTCTCTCTCCTCCCTCTCCTCCCTGTACTCCTCTCTCTCCTCCCTGTACTCTCCTCCCTGTACTCCTCTCTCTCCTCCCTGTACTCCCTCTCTCCTCCCTGTACTCCTCTCTCTCCTCCCTGCACTCCTCTCTCTCCTCCCTGCACTCATCTCTCTCCTCCCTGTACTCATCTCTCTCCTCCCTGTACTCCCTCTCTCTCCTCCCTGTACTCCTCTCTCTCCTCCCTGCACTCCTCTCTCTCCTCCCTGTACTCCTCTCTCTCCTCCCTGTACTCCTCTCTCTCCTCCCTGTACTCCTCTCTCTCCTCCCTGCACTCCCTCTCTCTCCTCCCTCCTCCCCCTCTCTCTCCTCCCTCTCCTCCCTGTACTCCTCTCTCTCCTCCCTGTACTCCTCTCTCTCCTCCCTGTACTCCTCTCTCTCCCTCCCTGTACTCCTCTCTCTCCTCCCTGTACTCCTCTCTCCTCCCTGTACTCATCTCTCTCCTCCCTGTACTCCTCTCTCTCCTCCCTGTACTCCTCTCTCCTCCCTGTACTCCTCTCTCTCCTCCCTGTACTCCTCTCTCTCCTCACTGCACTCCTCTCTCTCCTCCCTGTACTCCTCTCTCTCCTCCCTGTACTCCTCTCTCTCCTCCCTGTACTCCTCTCTCTCCTCCCTGTACTCCTCTCTCTCCTCCCTGCACTCCTCTCTCTCCTCCCTGTACTCCCTCTCTCTCCTCCCTGTACTTCTCTCTCTCCTCCCTGTACTAGTCTCTCTCCTCCCTGTACTCCTCTCTCTCCTCCCTGCACTCCTCTCTCTCCTCCCTGTACTCCTCTCTCTCCTCCCTGTACTCCTCTCTCTCCTCCCTGTACTCGTCTCTCTCCTCCCTGTACTCGTCTCTCTCCTCCCTGTACTCCTCTCTCCTCCCTGTACTCCTCTCTCCTCCCTGCACTCCTCTCTCTCCTCCCTGTACTCCTCTCTCCTCCCTGTACTCGTCTCTCTCCTCCCTGCACTCCTCTACTCCCATCAGCTCCTTTTCTGCTGACTCTCCCCTGGCCAAGACTGGCTGACCCCCTAGTCACCCACGCCTTTGCCACCAGGGGACGGAGGGTGGCGAGAATGTGGGGTTAGGGGGGGGGGTCTGACCCTTTGTCTCATTGACCTTCCTGACCACCCAGAAATTGGAAGAGGACTGGATGATTCGTTCTGAGGAATCCCAGACACACACACATTTCACTGACTCTTGGGTGAATTACCACCATGGCCCAAGCTGCTTTCTGGCGGAGTTGCCGTTACATTATACATGTGCCCCATAAGTCACCATGGGTTCTCTTACAGAGCACCGCTGAGAAAGCAAGCACGCACACACGCACGCACACACACACACACACACACACACACACTTCCACTGGGGCACAATATCTGTGATAGTTAGTGTCAGATCGAAAGCTTGATAAAGGAGCTGAGGTTAGTGAGGCCTGCATGAGCCTCCGCTCAGAGGACTGACACATGGAATCATCACAAAGAGCCCAACAGAACACACTGCTTCAGTCACTCCTCCACTCTCCTTCCTACCCTTCTCTCACTCTCCCCATTACACCCCTCTCTCTCTTGCTCTCTCACTCTCCCCATTACACCTCCCTGTCTCTTGCTGTCTCACTCTCCCCATTACACCTCTCTCTCTCACTCTCCCCATTACACTCTCTCTCTCTCACTCTCCCCATTACACCTCCCTCTCTCTCTCTCTCTCCCCATTACATCTCCCTCTCTCTCTCACTCTCCCCATTACACCTCTCTCACTCTCCCCATTACACCTTTCTCTCTCCCCATTACATCTCTCTCTCTCACTCTCCCCATTACACCTCTCTCTCACTCTCCCCATTACACTCTCTCTCTCTCTCCCCATTACACCTCTCTCTCTTGCTCTCTCACTCTCCCCATTACACCTCCTCTCTCTTGCTCTCTCACTCTCCCCATTACACCTCCCTCTCTCTTGCTTTCTCACTCTCCCCATTACACCTCTCTCTCTCACTCTCCCCATTACACCTCTCTCTCTCTCACTCTCCCCATTACACCTCCCTCTCTCTCACTCTCCCCATTACATCTCCTCTCTCTCTCACTCTCCCCATTACACCTCTCTCACTCTCCCATTACACCTCTCTCTCTCCCCATTACATCTCTCTCTCTCACTCTCCCCATTACACCTCTCTCTCTCACTCTCCCCATTACACCTCTCTCTCTCTCTCCCCATTACACCTCTCTCTCTCTCACTCTCCCCATTACACCTCTCTCTCTCACTCTCCCCATTACACCTCCCTCTCTCTCACTCTCCCCATTACACCTCTCTCACTCACTCTGCCCATTACACCTCCCTCTTTCTTGCTCTCTCACTCTCCCTATTACACTCTCTCTCTCTCACTCTCCCCATTACACCTCTCTCTCTCTCACTCTCCCCATTACACCTCTCTCTCTCTCACTCTCCCCATTACACCTCTCTCTCTCTCTCCCCATTACACCTCTCTCTCTCTCACTCTCCCCATTACACCTCTCTCTCTCACTCTCCCCATTACACCTCTCTCTCTCTCTCTCACTCTCCCCATTACACCTCTCTCTCTCTCCCCATTACACCTCCCTCTCTCTCACTCTCCCCATTACACCTCCCTCTCTCTCTCACTCACTCTCCCGATTACACCTCTCTCTCTCTCTCTCTCTCTCTCTCCCCAATACACCTCTCGCTCTCTCTCTCACTCTCCCCATTACACCTCTCTCACTCTCCCCATTACACCTCTCTCACTCTCCCCATTACATCTCTCTCTCTCACTCTCCCCATTACACCTCTCTCTCTCACTCTCCCCATTACACCTCTCTCTCTCTCCCCATTACACCTCTCTCTCTTGCTCTCTCACTCTCCCCATTACACCTCCCTCTCTCTTGCTTTCTCACTCTCCCCATTACACCTCTCTCTCTCACTCTCCCCATTACACCTCTCTCTCTCACTCTCCCCATTACACCTCCCTCTCTCTCACTCTCCCCATTACATCTCCTCTCTCTCTCACTCTCCCCATTACACCTCTCTCACTCTCCCCATTACACCTCTCTCCCCATTACATCTCTCTCTCTCACTCTCCCTATTACACCTCTCTCTTTCACTCTCCCCATTACACCTCTCTCTCTCTCTCCCCATTACACCTCTCTCTCTCTCACTCTCCCCATTACACCTCTCTCTCTCACTCTCCCCATTACACCTCTCTCTCTCACTCTCCCCATTACACCTCCCTCTCTCTCTCACTCTCCCCATTACACCTCTCTCACTCCTCTCCCCATTACACCTCCCTCTTTCTTGCTCTCTCACTCTCCCTATTACACTCTCTCTCTCTCCTCTCCCCATTACACCTCTCTCTCTCTCACTCTCCCCATTACACCTCGCTCTCTCACTCACCCCATTACACCTCTCTCTCTCTCACTCTCCCCATTACACCCTCTCTCTCTCTCACTCTCCCCATTACACCTCTCTCTCTCCCCATTACACCTCCCTCTCTCTCACTCTCCCCATTACACCTCCCTCTCTCTCTCACTCACTCTCCAGATTACACCTCTCTCTCTCTCTCTCTCTCTCCCCAATACACCTCTCGCTCTCTCTCTCACTCTCCCCATTACACCTCTATCACTCTCCCCATTACACCTCTCTCACTCTCCCCATTATACCTCTCTCTCTCCCCATTACACCTCTCTCTCTCTCTCTCTCTCACTCTCCCCATTACACCTCTCTCTCTCTCACTCTCCCCATTACACCTCTCTCTCTCTCACTCTCCCATTACACCTCTCTCTCTCACTCTCCCATTACACCTCTCTCTCTCTCTCCCCATTATACCTCCCTCTCTCTCTCACTCCCCATTACACCTCCCTCTCTCTCCTCTCCCCATTACACCTCTCTCTCTCTTTCTCTCTCACTCCCCATTACACCTCCCTCTCTCTCTCACTCCCCATTACACCTCCCTCTCTCTCTCACTCTCCCCATTACACCTCCCTCTCTCTCAGTCTCTCTCTCTCTCTCCCCATTACACCTCCCCTCTCTCTCACTCTCCCCATTACACCTCCCTCTCTCTCTCTCTCTCTCTCTCTCTCTCTCTCTCACTCTCCCCATTACACCTCTCTCTCTCTCACTCTCCCCATTACACCTCCCTCACTCTCCCCATTACACCTCTCTCTCTCTCTCTCTCTCTCCATTACACCTCTCTCTCTCTCTCACTCTCCCCATTACACCTCCCTCTCTCTTGCTCTCTCACTCTCCCCATTACACCTCTCTCTCTCTCACTCTCCCCATTACACCTCTCTCTCTCACTCTCCCCATTACACCTCTCTCTCTCACTCTCCCCATTACACCTCTCTCTCTCTCTCTCCCCCATTACACCTCTCTCTCTCTCACCATTACACCTCTCTCTCTCACTCTCCCCATTACACCTCCTCTCTCTCACTCTCCCCATTACACCTCCCCTCTCTCTCTCACTCTCCCCATTACACCTCTCTCACTCACTCTCCCCATTACACCTCCCTTTCTTGCTCTCTCACTCTCCTATTACACCTCTCTCTCTCTCACTCTCCCCATTACCTCTCTCTCTCTCACTCTCCCCATTACACCTCGCTCTCTCACTCACCCCATTACACCTCTCTCTCTCTCACTCTCCCCATTACCTCTCTCTCTCTCTCACTCTCCCCATTACACCTCTCTCTCTCTCCCCATTACACCTCCCTCTCTCTCACTCTCCCCATTACACCTCCCTCTCTCTCTCACTCACTCTCCCGATTACACCTCTCTCTCTCTCTCTCTCCCCAATACACCTCTCGCTCTCTCTCTCACTCTCCCCATTACACTCTCTCACTCTCCCCATTACACCTCTCTCTCCCCATTACACCTCCCTCACTCTCCCCATTACCTCTCTCTCTCTCTCTCTCTCTCTCTCTCTCCCCATTACACCTCTCTCTCTCTCTCACTCTCCCATTACACCTCCCTCTCTCTCTCTCTCCATTACACCTCCCTCTCTCTCGCTCTCACGCTCCCCATTACACCTCTCTCTCTCTCACTCTCCCCATTACACCTCCTCTCTCTCTCCCCATTACACCTCCCTCTCTCTCTCACTCCCCATTACACCTCCCCTCTCTCTCACTCTCCCCATTACACCTCTCTCTCTCTCTCACTCCCCATTACACCTCCTCTCTCACCCCATTACACCTCCCTCTCTCTCACTCTCCCCATTACACCTCCCTCTCTTTCACTCTCTCTCTCACTCTCCCCATTACACCTCCCTCTCTCTCACTCCCCATTACACCTCCCTCTCTCTCTTACTCCCCATTACACCTCCCTCTCTCTCACTCTCCCCATTACACCTCCCTCTGCTCACTCTCTCCCCATTACACCTCCCTCTCTCTCTCTCCCCATTACACCTCCCTCTCGCTCTCTCTCTCTCTCCCCATTACACTCTCTCTCTCTCTCTCTCACTACCCATTACACCTCCCTCTCTCTTACTCCCCATTACACCTCCCTCTCTCTCACTCTCCCCATTACACCTCCCTCTGCTCACTCTCTCCCCATTACACCCTCTCTCTCTCTCACTCCCCATTACACCTCCCTCTCTCACACCCCATTACACCTCCTCTCTCTCACTCTCCCCATTACACCTCCCTCTCTTTCACTCTCTCTCTCACTCTCCCCATTACACCTCCCTCTCTCTCACTCCCCATTACACCTCCCTCTCTCTCTTACTCCCCATTACACCTCCCTCTCTCTCACTCTCCCCATTACACCTCCCTCTGCTCACTCTCTCCCCATTACACCTCCCTCTCTCTCACTCTCCCCATTACACCCTCTCTCTCTCTCTCTCTCCCCATTACACCTCTCTCTCTCTCTCACTACCCATTACACCTCCCTCTCTCTCTTACTCCCCATTACACCTCCCTCTCTCTCACTCTCCCCATTACACCTCCCTCTGCTCACTCTCTCCCCATTACACCTCCCTCTCTCTCACTCTCTCCATTACACCTCCCTCTCGCTCTCTCTCTCTCTCACTCTCCCCATTACATCTCTCTCTCTCACTCTCCCCATTACACCTCCCTCTCTCTCACTCTCCCCATTACACCTCCCTCTCTCTCTCTCTCTCTCACTCTCCCCATTACACCTCCCTCTCTCTCGCTCTCTCACTCTCCCCATTACACCTACCTCTCTCTCGCTCTCACTCTCCCCATTACACCTACCTCTCTCTCACTCTCCCCATTACACCTCCCTCTCTCTCGCTCTCTCTCACTCTCCCCATTACACCTCCCTCTCTCTCACTCTCCCCATTACACCTACCTCTCTCTCACTCTCCCCATTACACCTCCATCTCTCTCGCTCTCTCTCTCAGTCTCCCCATTACACCTCCCCTCTCTCTCTCCCCATTACACCTCCCTCTCTCTTTCTCTCCCCATTACACCTCCCTCTCTCTCTCTCTCCATTACACCTACCTCTCTCTCGCTCTCTCTCCCCATTACACCTCCCCATTACACTCTCCCCATTACACCTCTCTCTCTCTCTCTCCCCATTACACCTCTCTCTCTCTCACCATTACACCTCTCTCTCTCACTCTCCCCATTACACCTCCCCTCTCTCTCACTCTCCCCATTACACCTCCCTCTCTCTCTCACTCTCCCCATTACACCTCTCTCACTCACTCTCCCCATTACACCTCCCTCTTTCTTGCTCTCTCACTCTCCCTATTACACCTCTCTCTCTCTCACTCTCCCCATTACACCTCTCTCTCTCTCACTCTCCCCATTACACCTCGCTCTCTCACTCACCCCATTACACCTCTCTCTCTCTCACTCTCCCCATTACACCTCTCTCTCTCTCTCACTCTCCCCATTACACCTCTCTCTCTCTCTCACTCTCCCCATTACACCCCCTCTCTCTCACTCTCCCCATTACACCTCCCTCTCTCTCTCACTCACTCTCCCGATTACACCTCTCTCTCTCTCTCTCTCTCCCCAATACACCTCTCGCTCTCTCTCTCCCCATTACACCTCTCTCACTCTCCCCATTACACCTCTCTCACTCTCCCAATTACACCTCTCTCTCTCCCCATTACACCTCTCTCTCTCTCTCTCTCTCACTCTCCCCATTACACCTCCCTCTCTCTCTCTCTCCCCATTACACCTCCCTCTCTCTCGCTCTCTCTCTCACTCTCCCCATTACACCTACCTCTCTCTCTCTCTCCCCATTACACCTCTCTCTCTCACTCTCCCATTACACTCTCTCTCTCTCTCCCCATTACACCTCCCTCTCTCTCTCACTCCCCATTACCTCCCTCTCTCTCACTCTCCCCATTACACCTCTCTCTCTCTTTCTCTCTCACTCCCCATTACACCTCCCTCTCTCTCTCACTCCCCATTACACCTCCCCCTCTCTCTCACTCTCCCCATTACACCTCCCTCTCTCTCAGTCTCTCTCTCTCTCTCTCCCCATTACACCTCCCCCTCTCTCTCACTCTCCCCATTACACCTCCCTCTCTCTCTCCCTCTCTCTCTCACTCTCCCCATTACACCTCTCTCACTCACTCTCCCATTACACCTCCCTCTTTCTTGCTCTCTCACTCTCCCTATTACACCTCTCTCTCTCTCTCTCACTCTCCCCATTACACTCTCTCTCTCTCACTCTCCCCATTACACCTCGCTCTCTCACTCACCCCATTACACTCTCTCTCTCTCACTCTCCCCATTACACCTCTCTCTCTCTCTCACTCTCCCCATTACACCTCCCTCTCTCTCACTCTCCCCATTACACCTCCCTCTCTCTCTCACTCTCCCCATTACACCTCTCTCACTCACTCTCCCCATTACACCTCCCTCTTTCTTGCTCTCTCACTCTCCCTATTACACCTCTCTCTCTCTCACTCTCCCCATTACCTCTCTCTCTCTCACTCTCCCCATTACACCTCTCTCTCTCTCACTCTCCCCATTACCTCTCTCTCTCTCTCCCCATTACACCTCTCTCTCTCTCACTCTCCCCATTACACCTCTCTCTCTCACTCTCCCCATTACACCTCTCTCTCTCTCTCTCTCACTCTCCCCATTACACCTCTCTCTCTCTCCCCATTACACCTCCCCTCTCTCTCACTCTCCCCATTACACCTCCCTCTCTCTCTCACTCACTCTCCCGATTACACCTCTCTCTCTCTCTCTCTCTCTCTCTCCCCCAATACACCTCTCGCTCTCTCTCTCACTCTCCCCATTACACCTCTCTCACTCTCCCCATTACACCTCTCTCACTCTCCCCATTACATCTCTCTCTCTCACTCTCCCCATTACACCTCTCTCTCTCACTCTCCCCATTACACTCTCTCTCTCTCTCCCCATTACACCTCTCTCTCTTGCTCTCTCACTCTCCCCATTACACCTCCCTCTCTCTTGCTTTCTCACTCTCCCCATTACACCTCTCTCTCTCACTCTCCCCATTACACCTCTCTCTCTCTCACTCTCCCCATTACACCTCCTCTCTCTCACTCTCCCCATTACATCTCCCTCTCTCTCTCACTCTCCCCATTACACCTCTCTCACTCTCCCCATTACACCTCTCTCTCTCCCCATTACATCTCTCTCTCTCACTCTCCCTATTACATCTCTCTCTTTCACTCTCCCCATTACACCTCTCTCTCTCTCTCCCCATTACACCTCTCTCTCTCTCACTCTCCCCATTACACCTCTCTCTCTCACTCTCCCCATTACACCTCCCTCTCTCTCACTCTCCCCATTACACCTCCCTCTCTCTCTCACTCTCCCCATTACACCTCTCTCACTCACTCTCCCCATTACACCTCCCTCTTTCTTGCTCTCTCACTCTCCCTATTACACCTCTCTCTCTCTCTCACTCTCCCCATTACACCTCTCTCTCTCTCACTCTCCCCATTACACCTCGCTCTCTCACTCACCCCATTACACTCTCTCTCTCTCACTCTCCCCATTACACCTCTCTCTCTCTCTCACTCTCCCCATTACACCTCTCTCTCTCTCCCCATTACACCTCCCTCTCTCTCACTCTCCCCATTACACCTCCCTCTCTCTCTCACTCACTCTCCAGATTACACCTCTCTCTCTCTCTCTCTCTCTCCCCAATACACCTCTCGCTCTCTCTCTCACTCTCCCCATTACACCTCTATCACTCTCCCCATTACACCTCTCTCCTCTCCCCATTATACCTCTCTCTCTCCCCATTACACCTCTCTCTCTCTCTCTCACTCTCCCCATTACACCTACCTCTCTCTCTCACTCTCCCCATTACACCTCTCTCTCTCTCACTCTCCCATTACACCTCTCTCTCTCTCTCCCCATTATACCTCCCTCTCTCTCTCTCCCCATTACACCTCCCCTCTCTCTCACTCTCCCCATTACACCTCTCTCTCTCTTTCTCTCTCACTCCCCATTACACCTCCCTCTCTCTCTCACTCCCCATTACACCTCCCTCTCTCTCTCACTCTCCCCATTACACCTCCCTCTCTCTCAGTCTCTCTCTCTCTCTCCCCATTACACCTCCCCCTCTCTCTCCTCTCCCCATTACACCTCCCTCTCTCTCTCTCTCTCTCTCTCTCTCTCTCACTCTCCCCATTACACCTCTCTCTCTCTCTCCTCTCCCCATTACACCTCCCTCACTCTCCCCATTACACCTCTCTCTCTCTCTCTCTCTCTCTCTCTCTCCATTACACCTCTCTCTCTCTCTCACTCTCCCCATTACACCTCCCTCTCTCTTGCTCTCTCACTCTCCCCATTACACCTCTCTCTCTCTCACTCTCCCCATTACACCTCTCTCTCTCACTCTCCCCATTACACCTCTCTCTCTCACTCTCCCCATTACACCTCTCTCTCTCTCTCTCCCCATTACACCTCTCTCTCTCTCACCAATACACCTCTCTCTCTCACTCTCCCCATTACACCTCCTCTCTCTCACTCTCCCCATTACACCTCCCTCTCTCTCTCACTCTCCCCATTACACCTCTCTCACTCCTCTCCCCATTACACCTCCCTTTCTTGCTCTCTCACTCTCCTATTACACCTCTCTCTCTCTCACTCTCCCCATTACACCTCTCTCTCTCTCACTCTCCCCATTACACCTCGCTCTCTCACTCACCCCATTACACCTCTCTCTCTCTCTCACTCTCCCCATTACACCTCTCTCTCTCTCTCTCTCTCCCCATTACACCTCTCTCTCTCTCCCCATTACACCTCCCTCTCTCTCACTCTCCCCATTACACCTCCCTCTCTCTCACTCCTCTCCCGATTACACCTCTCTCTCTCTCTCTCTCCCCAATACACCTCTCGCTCTCTCTCTCACTCTCCCCATTACACCTCTCTCACTCTCCCCATTACACCTCTCTCTCTCCCCATTACACCTCCCTCACTCTCCCCATTACACCTCTCTCTCTCTCTCTCTCTCTCTCTCTCTCTCCCCATTACACCTCTCTCTCTCTCACTCTCCCCATTACACCTCCCTCTCTCTCTCTCTCCATTACACCTCCCTCTCTCTCGCTCTCACTCTCCCCATTACCTCTCTCTCTCTCTCTCCCCATTACACCTCTCTCTCTCTCTCCCCATTACACCTCCCTCTCTCACTCCCCATTACACCTCCCTCTCTCTCACTCTCCCCATTACACCTCTCTCTCTCTCTCTCCCCATTACACCTCCCTCTCTCACACCCCATTACACCTCCCTCTCTCACTCTCCCCATTACACCTCCCTCTCTTTCACTCTCTCTCACTCTCCCATTACCTCCCTTCTCATCCCCATTACACCTCCCTCTCTCTCTTACTCCCCATTACACCTCCCTCTCTCTCACTCTCCCCATTACACCTCCCTCTGCTCACTCTCTCCCCATTACACCTCCTCTCTCTCACTCTCCCCCATTACACCTCCTCTCGCTCTCTCTCTCTCTCCCCCATTACACCTCCTCTCTCTCACTCTCCCCATTACACCTCTCTCTCTCTCTCACTCCCCATTACACCTCCCTCTCTCACACCCCATTACACCTCCTCTCTCTCACTCTCCCCATTACACCTCCCTCTCTTTCACTCTCTCTCTCACTCTCCCCATTACACCCCTCTCTCTCCTCCCCATTACACCTCCCTCTCTCTCTTACTCCCCATTACACCTCCCTCTCTCTCACTCTCCCCATTACACCTCCCTCTGCTCACTCTCTCCCCATTACACCTCCCTCTCTCTCACTCTCCCCATTACACCTCCCTCTCGCTCTCTCTCTCTCTCCCCATTACACTCTCTCTCTCTCTCTCTCACTACCCATTACACCTCCCTCTCTCTCTTACTCCCCATTACACCTCCTCTCTCTCTCACTCTCCCCATTACACCTCCCTCTGCTCACTCTCTCCCCATTACACCTCCCTCTCTCTCACTCTCTCCATTACACCTCCTCTCGCTCTCTCTCTCTCACTCTCCCCATTACACATCTCTCTCTCTCACTCTCCCCATTACACCTCCCTCTCTCTCACTCTCCCCATTACACTCCCTCTCTCTCGCTCTCTCTCTCCTCTCCCCATTACACCTCCTCTCTCTCGCTCTCTCTCTCCCCATTACACCTCCCTCTCTCTCTCTCACTCTCCCCATTACACCTACCTCTCTCTCACTCTCCCCATTACACCTCCCCTCTCTCTCGCTCTCTCTCACTCTCCCCATTACACCTCCCTCTCTCTCCTCTCCCCATTACACCTACCTCTCTCTCACTCTCCCCATTACACCTCCATCTCTCTCGCTCTCTCTCTCAGTCTCCCCATTACACCTCCCTCTCTCTCTCTCTCCCCATTACACCTCTCTCTCTTTCTCTCCCCATTACACCTCCCTCTCTCTCTCTCTCTCCATTACACCTACCTCTCTCTCGCTCTCTCTCCCCATTACACCTCCCCATTACACTCTCCCCATTACACCTCTCTCTCTCTCTCTCCCCATTACACCTCTCTCTCTCACCATTACACCTCTCTCTCTCACTCTCCCCATTACACCTCCCTCTCTCTCACTCTCCCATTACACCTCCCTCTCTCTCTCACTCTCCCCATTACACCTCTCTCACTCACTCTCCCCATTACACCTCCCTCTTTCTTGCTCTCTCACTCTCCCTATTACACCTCTCTCTCTCTCACTCTCCCCATTACACCTCTCTCTCTCTCACTCTCCCCATTACACCTCGCTCTCTCACTCACCCCATTACACCTCTCTCTCTCTCACTCTCCCCATTACACTCTCTCTCTCTCTCACTCTCCCCATTACACCTCTCTCTCTCTCTCACTCTCCCCATTACACCCCCTCTCTCTCACTCTCCCCATTACACCTCCCTCTCTCTCTCACTCACTCTCCCGATTACACCTCTCTCTCTCTCTCTCTCCCCCAATACACCTCTCGCTCTCTCTCTCCCCATTACACTCTCTCACTCTCCCCATTACACCTCTCTCACTCTCCCAATTACCTCTCTCTCTCCCCATTACACCTCTCTCTCTCTCTCTCTCTCACTCTCCCCATTACACCTCCCTCTCTCTCTCTCCCCATTACACCTCCCTCTCTCTCGCTCTCTCTCTCACTCTCCCATTACACCTACCTCTCTCTCTCTCTCCCCATTACACCTCTCTCTCTCACTCTCCCATTACACCACTCTCTCTCTCTCCCCATTACACCTCCCTCTCTCTCTCACTCCCCATTACACCTCCCTCTCTCTCACTCTCCCCATTACACCTCTCTCTCTCTTTCTCTCTCACTCCCCATTACACCTCCCTCTCTCTCTCACTCCCCATTACACCTCCCCTCTCTCTCACTCTCCCCATTACACCTCCCTCTCTCTCAGTCTCTCTCTCTCTCTCTCCCCATTACACCTCCCCCTCTCTCTCACTCTCCCCATTACACCTCCCTCTCTCTCTCCCTCTCTCTCTCACTCTCCCCATTACACCTCTCTCACTCACTCTCCCCATTACACCTCCCTCTTTCTTGCTCTCTCACTCTCCCTATTACACCTCTCTCTCTCTCTCACTCTCCCCATTACACCTCTCTCTCTCTCACTCTCCCCATTACACCTCGCTCTCTCACTCACCCCATTACACCTCTCTCTCTCACTCTCCCCATTACACCTCTCTCTCTCTCTCACTCTCCCCATTACACCTCCCTCTCTCTCACTCTCCCCATTACACCTCCCTCTCTCTCTCACTCTCCCCATTACACCTCTCTCACTCACTCTCCCCATTACACCTCCTCTTTCTTGCTCTCTCACTCTCCCTATTACACCTCTCTCTCTCTCTCTCACTCTCCCCATTACACCTCTCTCTCTCTCACTCTCCCCATTACACCTCGCTCTCTCACTCACCCCATTACACCTCTCTCTCTCTCACTCTCCCCATTACACCTCTCTCTCTCTCTCCTCTCCCCATTACACCTCTCTCTCTCTCTCTCCCCATTACACCTCCCTCTCTCTCACTCTCCCCATTACACCTCCCTCTCTCTCTCACTCACTCTCCCGATTACACCTCTCTCTCTCTCTCTCTCTCCCCAATACACCTCTCGCTCTCTCTCTCCCCATTACACCTCTCTCACTCTCCCCATTACACCTCTCTCACTCTCCCAATTACACTCTCTCTCTCCCCATTACACCTCTCTCTCTCTCTCTCACTCTCCCCATTACACCTCCTCTCTCTCTCTCTCCCCATTACACCTCCTCTCTCTCGCTCTCTCTCTCACTCTCCCCATTACACCTACCTCTCTCTCTCTCCCCATTACACCTCTCTCTCTCACTCTCCCATTACACCTCTCTCTCTCTCTCCCCATTACACCTCCCTCTCTCTCTCACTCCCCATTACACCTCCCTCTCTCTCACTCTCCCCATTACACCTCTCTCTCTCTTTCTCTCTCACTCCCCATTACACCTCCCTCTCTCTCTCACTCCCCATTACACCTCCCCCTCTCTCTCACTCTCCCCATTACACCTCCCTCTCTCTGTCTCTCTCTCTCTCTCTCCCCATTACACCTCCCCTCTCTCTCACTCTCCCCATTACACCTCCCTCTCTCTCTCCCTCTCTCTCTCACTCTCCCCATTACACCTCTCTCCTCACTCTCCCCATTACACCTCCCTCTTTCTTGCTCTCTCACTCTCCCTATTACACCTCTCTCTCTCTCTCTCTCACTCTCCCCATTACACCTCTCTCTCTCTCACTCTCCCCATTACACCTCGCTCTCTCACTCACCCCATTACACCTCTCTCTCTCACTCTCCCCATTACACTCTCTCTCTCTCTCACTCTCCCCATTACACTCTCTCTCTCTCCCCATTACACCTCCCTCTCTCTCACTCTCCCCATTACACCTCCTCTCTCTCTCACTCACTCTCCAGATTACCTCTCTCTCTCTCTCTCTCTCTCCCCAATACACCTCTCGCTCTCTCTCTCACTCTCCCCATTACACCTCTATCACTCTCCCCATTACACCTCTCTCACTCTCCCCATTATACCTCTCTCTCTCCCCATTACACCTCTCTCTCTCTCTCTCACTCTCCCCATTACACCTACCTCTCTCTCTCACTCTCCCCATTACACCTCTCTCTCTCTCACTCTCCCATTACACCTCTCTCTCTCTCTCCCCATTATACCTCCCTCTCTCTCTCACTCCCCATTACACCTCCCTCTCTCTCACTCTCCCCATTACACCTCTCTCTCTCTTTCTCTCTCACTCCCCATTACACCTCCCTCTCTCTCTCACTCCCCATTACACCTCCCTCTCTCTCTCTCACTCTCCCCATTACACCTCCCTCTCTCTCAGTCTCTCTCTCTCTCTCCCCATTACACCTCCCCTCTCTCTCACTCTCCCCATTACACCTCCCTCTCTCTCTCTCTCTCTCTCTCTCTCTCACTCTCCCCATTACACCTCTCTCTCTCTCTCACTCTCCCCATTACACCTCCCTCACTCTCCCCATTACACCTCTCTCTCTCTCTCTCTCTCTCTCTCCATTACACCTCTCTCTCTCTCTCACTCTCCCCATTACACCTCCCTCTTGCTCTCTCTCTCCCCATTACACTCTCTCTCTCTCACTCTCCCCATTACACCTCTCTCTCTCACTCTCCCCATTACACCTCTCTCTCTCACTCTCCCCATTACACCTCTCTCTCTCTCTCTCCCCATTACACCTCTCTCTCTCACCATTACACCTCTCTCTCTCACTCTCCCCATTACACCTCCCTCTCTCTCACTCTCCCCATTACACCTCCCTCTCTCTCTCCTCTCCCCATTACACCTCTCTCACTCACTCTCCCCATTACACCTCCTCTTTCTTGCTCTCTCACTCTCCCTATTACACCTCTCTCTCTCTCACTCTCCCCATTACACCTCTCTCTCTCTCACTCTCCCCATTACACCTCGCTCTCTCACTCACCCCATTACACCTCTCTCTCTCTCTCACTCTCCCCATTACACTCTCTCTCTCTCTCTCACTCTCCCCATTACACCTCTCTCTCTCTCTCCCATTACACCTCCCTCTCTCTCACTCTCCCCATTACACCTCCCCTCTCTCTCTCACTCACTCTCCCGATTACACTCTCTCTCTCTCTCTCTCTCTCTCTCCCCAATACACCTCTCGCTCTCTCTCTCACTCTCCCCATTACACCTCTCTCACTCTCCCCATTACACCTCTCTCACTCTCCCCATTACACCTCTCTCTCTCCCCATTACACCTCTCTCTCTCTCTCTCACTCTCCCCATTACACCTCCCCTCTCTCTCTCTCTCCCCATTACACCTCCCTCTCTCTCGCTCTCTCTCTCACTCTCCCCATTACACCTACCTCTCTCTCTCACTCTCCCATTACACCTCTCTCTCTCTCTCCCCATTACACCTCCCTCTCTCTCACTCCCCATTACACCTCCCTCTCTCTCACTCTCCCCATTACACCTCTCTCTCTCTTTCTCTCTCACTCCCCATTACACCTCCCTCTCTCTCTCCTCCCCATTACACCTCCCCCTCTCTCTCACTCCCCATTACACCTCCCTCTCTCTCACTCTCCCCATTACACCTCTCTCTCTCTCTCTCTCTCTCTCCCCATTACACCTCCCTCACTCTCCCCATTACACCTCTCTCTCTCTCTCTCTCTCTCTCTCTCCCCATTACACCTCTCTCTCTCTCTCACTCTCCCCATTACACCTCCCTCTCTCTCTCTCCCCATTACACCTCCCTCTCTCTCGCTCTCACTCTCCCCATTACACCTCTCTCTCTCTCACTCTCCCCATTACACCTCTCTCTCTCTCTCCCCATTACACCTCCCTCTCTCTCTCACTCTCCCCATTACACCTCCCTCTCTCTCCCCATTACACCTCCCTCTCTCTCTCTCTCCCCATTACACCTCCCTCTCTCTCTCTCTCTCCCCATTACACCTCTCTCTCGCTCTCTCTCCCCCATTACACCTCCCTCTCTCTCACTCTCCCCATTACACCTCCTTTCTCTCTCTCTCCCCATTACACCTCTCTCTCTCTCACTCTCCCCATTACACCTCCCCTCTCTCTCTCTCCCCATTACACCTCCCTCTCTCTCACTCTCCCCATTACACCTCCCTCTCTCTCTCTCTCCCCATTACACCTCTCTCTCTCTCACTCTCCCCATTACACCTCCCTCTCTCTCTCTCTCCCCATTACACCTCCCTCTCTCTCTCTCTCCCATTACACCTCCCTCTTTCTCTCTCTCCCCATTACACCTACCTCTCTCTCGCTCTCTCCATTACACCTCCCTCTCTCTCTCACTCTCCCCATTACACCTCCCTCTCTCTCTGTCTCCCCATTACACCTCTCTCTCTCACTCTCCCCATTACACCTCCCTCTCTATCTCTCTCCCCATTACACCTCTCTCTCTCTCACTCTCCCCATTACACCTCCCTCTCTCTCTCTCTCCCCATTACACCTCCCTCTCTCTCTCTCTCCCCATTACACCTCCCCCTCTCTCTCTCTCCCCATTACACCTACCTCTCTCTCGCTCTCTCCATTACACCTCCTCTCTCTCTCACTCTCCCCATTACACCTCCTCTCTCTCTCTCTCCCCATTACACCTCTCTCTCGCTCTCTCTCCCCATTACACCTCCCTCTCTCTCACTCTCCCCATTACACCTCCCTCTCTCTCTCTCTCCCCATTACACCTACCTCTCTCTCGCTCTCTCCATTACACCTCCTCTCTCTCTCACTCTCCCCATTACACCTCCCTCTCTCTCTCTCTCCCCATTACACCTCTCTCTCGCTCTCTCTCCCCATTACACCTCCCTCTCTCTCACTCTCCCCATTACACCTCCCTCTCTCTCTCTCTCCCCATTACACCTACCTCTCTCTTGCTCTCTCCATTACACCTACCTCTCTCTCTCTCTCCCCATTACACCTCCCTCTCTCTCGCTCTTTCTACCTCTCCCTACCTCCCTTTCTCTACCTCGCCCTCTCTCTACCTCGCCCTCTCTCTACCTCGCCCTCTCTCTAACTCGCCCTCTCTTTAACTCGCCCTCTCTCTACCTCTCTCTCTCTAACTCACCCTCTCTCTAACTTCCTCTCTCTACCTCGCCCTCTCTCTACCCCCTCTCTCTACCTCGCCCTCTCTCTACCTCCCTCTCTCTACCTCCCTCTCTCTACCTCGCCCTCTCTCTACCCCCCCTCTCTACACCTCGCCCTCTCTCTACCTCGCCCTCTCTCTACCTCGCCCTCTCTCTACCCCCTCTCTCTACCTCACCCTCTCTCTACCTCGCCCTCTCTCTACCTCGCCCTCTCTCTACCTCGCCCTCTCTCTACCGCCCTCTCTCTACCTCGCCCTCTCTCTACCTCGCCCTCTCTCTACCTCCCTCTCTCTACCTCGCCCCTCTCTCTACCCCCTCTCTCTAACTCCCTCTCTCTACCTCGCCCTCTCTCTACCTCGCCCTCTCTCTCTCTACCTCACCCTCTCTCTACCCCCTCTCTCTACCTCCCTCTCTCTACCTCCCTCTCTCTACCTCCCTCTCTCTACCTCCCTCTCTCTACCTCCCTCTCTCTACCTCCCTCTCTCTACCTTGCCCTCTCTCTACCTCGCCAACTCTCGGGAGGTGGACCTTTGATTGCTTCCTTAATTAGCCATGTCAGATGGCTCCATGGATTTACTGGTGATGTCTACATTCTGAAGATAATTACACGCCTTTCCCTTTCTCCTCCTCTCTCCATTCCTCCCTCCATCCCTGTGTCCCCTCTCTATCTCTCACATGACTTAATGATTCATTATGAATTTGTCGGGAAGAATAAAGCAGATTTCCCCCCCTAATCAACATGGAGATTTCCACTATAATTAAGCATAAAAGTTTATTTCTTTGTTGCTTTGCTGTGTTGCTTGAGAGAGAGAGAGAGCTACTATGACCTGAAAGTCAGACAGATGAAATATTCAGCCCTCTGTGAGTAATGAAAAATATGGGGCGGCAGGTGGCCTAGTGGTTAGCGTGTTGGGCCAGTAACCGAAAAATTGCTGGATTGAATCCCCGAGCTGACAAGGTAAAGAAAACATGTCATTCTGCCCCTGAACACGGCAGGTAACCCAGTGTTCCCCTGAACAAGGCAGGTAACCCAGTGTTCCCCTGAACAAGGCAGGTAACCCAGTGTTCCCCTGAACAAGGCAGGTAACCCAGTGTTCCCCTGAACAAGGCAGGTAACCCACTGTTCCCCTGAACAAGGCAGGTAACCCAGTGTTCCCCTGAACAAGGCAGGTAACCCAGTGTTCCCCTGAACAAGGCAGGTAACCCAGTGTTCCCCTGAACAAGGCAGGTAACCCAGTGTTCCCCTGAACAAGGCAGGTAACCCAGTGTTCCCCTGAACAAGGCAGGTAACCCAGTGTTCCCTGAACAAGGCAGGTAACCCAGTGTTCCCCTGAACAAGGCAGGTAACCCAGTGTTCCCTGAACAAGGCAGGTAACCCAGTGTTCCCCTGAACAAGGCAGGTAACCCAGTGTTCCCCTGAACAAGGCAGGTAACCCAGTGTTCCCCTGAACAAGGCAGGTAACCCAGTGTTCCCTGAACAAGGCAGGTAACCCAGTGTTCCCCTGAACAAGGCAGGTAACCCAGTGTTCCCCTGAACAAGGCAGGTAACCCAGTGTTCCCCTGAACAAGTCAGGTAACCCAGTGTTCCCCTGAACAAGTCAGGTAACCCAGTGTTCCCCTGAACAAGGCAGGTAACCCAGTGTTCCCCTGAACAAGGCAGGTAACCCAGTGTTCCCCTGAACAAGGCAGGTAACCCAGTGTTCCCCTGAACAAGGCAGGTAACCCAGTGTTCCCCTGAACAAGGCAGGTAACCCAGTGTTCCCCTGAACAAGGCAGTTAACCCAGTGTTCCCCTGAACAAGGCAGGTAACCCAGTGTTCCCCTGAACAAGGCAGTTAACCCACTGTTCCCCTGAACAAGGCAGTTAACCCACTGTTCCCCTGAACAAGGCAGGTAACCCAGTGTTCCCCTGAACAAGGCAGGTAACCCAGTGTTCCCCTGAACTAGGCAGTTAACCCACTGTTCCCCAGTAGGCCGTCATTGTAAATAAGAATTTGTTCTTAACTGACTTGCCTAGTTAAATAAAATAAAAACATATGAGCTGCTTGCTTCATGTCTAAACCAGAGAAGATAGAGAAAGCGAGGAGGGAAAGAAAGGGAGAGAAACAAATAAAGACAGAGACCAAAAGACAGACAGACAACATTTGGTAGAGCAAAATCAAGGCAACAGGCCTGACCAAACCCAAACCTGCTGCACTACATCCCTGTTGTTACCTCTCGACGACACAACGCTCTGTTTACGTTACCTCCAGATCATCCCTGGTCGTATTTACCTAACAGAGGCATTGCGGAGATATTTATCGTGGTGAAGGGGCTAAATATAGCGGTGGGGAGACCGTGGTGGGAGGTTTCCCTCTAATCTCCATCTGCAGGCTGACAGGCTGGAGAAAGCCTAATGAATGGCCCTTTTCATCTGCACTGCCTGTGTGTATCTGACAGCATAAATATTTAGCAATATCGGAGTCAGCTTGTGATTTTACACAGATGGAGTGATTGATGCCTCTCGGCGGCTGACGCATGCCAAAGACGATCTCCGGTGTTATGTAAACCAGCCCCCCCTCTCTCTCTCTCTCTCTCTCTCTCTCTCTCTCTCTCTCTCTCTCTCTCTCTCTCTCTCTCTCTCTCTCTCTCTCTCTCTCTCTCTCTCTCTCTCTCTCTCTCTCTCTCTCTCTCTCTCTCTCTCTCTCTCTCTCTCTCTCTCTCTCTCTCTCTCTCTCTCTCTCTCTCTCTCTCTCTCTCTCTCTCTCTCTTTCGTTCTCACTCTGTCTTTCTCGCGCGCGCGAAATCGCTCCTCTTCGTCCCTGTCCTCTCTGCCTCTTTCGCAGCTCGTCTTCTTCTCCCTCTCTCCTCCTCACTCTTTGTCGCTTCTGCAGTTTGTTGCCGCCTGAATTTCAATCTCTGTCCTTTCAAGGTACTGTAGCTTTTGGATATGGACTCCAGTCAATAATGAAGGAATGCTTTACAAAACCACTTACACACTTCACAAGCATTTGCATGTGTGCGTGTGTGTGTGTGTGTAGATCTCATGTGAACAGATGACAGTGTGGGCACATTCAGAGGACTTCACACACAGCTGTCACCCAGCCCAGAGAGACAAGCCAGACCAGCCCTTCTCTCCCCCTGCTCCCCCAGCTACTGGATCTCTACGTGTGTGTGTGTGTGTGTGTGTGTGTGTGTGTGTGTGCGCACAAACAAGCGCAAGTGTGTGTCTGCATAGGCAATACAGAGCCAATTAAAGAAGTTGAACAAAAGAACACAATTCCAGAACATACGTAGGGGAACTTTAAGGGAGGATGTTAGGGATGTATTGACCTTGTAATTGCCTGTAGAAAATATGCTCTCCTAGTAATGGCCTTTCTGGGCTTTAATTCTTTTTTTTTTCAATGAGGGAAAATATCTTTTTCGCCATGTTTTTTTTCTTCTCTAAATTGCATTTAAAACTCCAATCTCAAACGCGCCCAATTCCTTCATCAGAGAGAAGAGCAGATCTATTAATCGAACTGTCCCTTGTCGAAATTAGCATTCAAACCTGATCGGTTCCACTGTGTCCGGCTTTGGGTTTTAATTCCGGGCGGAGGGAGGAAGTGGCCCTCGTTGCAGTAACTACAGTGTCTTTCAAGACCACTCTCTCCTCTATTTGAGCTCTACTGATTAACATTTGCTCCTCAACTATAGCTATAGAAATATATAGAAATACAATTAGTATTTCTCCCTCCTTTATCTAGCACTTTTGAGTTTGCTTTCTCCTCTGCAAGACCAGGTGAGTAAAGCTACCGTTGACCCACCAAGTCTAGTCAGGTTGTTTCCTTCCCCTGAGCCTGTGGGCTTGTAAACTTTACAAGCACAACTGGAAGTTGCTACTCGGATATGGGACTAATTCTAAAGACAAAGAAATCCCAGAAGTCCCAGTTTCACCTCTGTCTTCCCACGTAGAGTGTAGTGTTGTTGACTGGCTGGCTGACTGACTGGCTAGTGTAGGAGTGATCGGTGGTGCCTTAACCCCTATAAAGTGTCTTATTGACACAGTGATTTGTGTGTGTGCGTGCGTGCGTGCGTGTGTGTGCGTGCGTACATGTATTTGCTTGCGTGTGAGTGTCCGATGGTGCGAGTGTGTATGATACCAGGCCTTATTCCTGCCTCCCTGTCCCTCCCTCAGCCCCATGCAGCCGATGAGGAATGAACCGTCCCAGGCCTCCATTTCTCTTCTCCCCGTGGCTGAGTCTTACTTACCCTAATGATGTATAATAGCCTGCAACTGCACTTAACCTGGGCCCTAGCATGGCAGAGACCGAGTGGGAGATCCACGCTCATTACAATGTTTACCACAGGCTCAGGGGAAGGAAACAACCCGTCAACTCCGAGAAATGAGGGACGTTCAAAATCACACTCAATCAAATCCAATCGAATACCACTGACGGCGAAAACCCTCCCATTTCAGCACCTTATCGACCGGCGGGAAAACTTTGACGGAACAAATGCCAAAACCGGTTCCTTCATTTGTTCCGTGTATAATGAAAACGTCAGGGCACACCGTTTCAAAACGTTGGACAAAGAAAAGGCCTCGGGTGGCCCCTCCCACTCCCCGTCTCAGTCTCCTCCGTTTGGTGGCCAACGAACACAGTACAACCTAGTCCAATGGCTCCTACAAATACAACCTTGAGCTTTTCACACTCCGACGGTCATGTCAACGGACACGAGTGCAACCCTACCGCACGTGACTTCTCACACGTACAAAAATACTACGTGAACGCCGCTCGCTCACTACGAATGTGTAACCCGGGCGACGGCGCCGACACACAGCGGTGCCGGTAAATAATACAAGTCACGTGACGTGGCTATGAAACCTCAGATCAAATCAATAGTGGGGGGAGAGAGAGGAGTGCAGGCGCCAGGCAGGGGGTCACCGCCCATCGACTCAGGTCAACAGCAGCACGGGAAAACACACAGAGGGGTCGCAACATACAGCTCACACACACACGCGCACGGGCTAGTGTTGGATGACGGACTGCGTGTTCTCTCGTAAACCTGCAGCCCTCAGCGCCAGGCCATCTTGCCTTTACTAGGAAGAAGGAGAGGAAGCGGTCGGTCTGAGGCCCGGTGGCATTTTAGGTCTGCTCTCTAACAACACTCACAGCCGGAGAGGAAGAGCACAGGAGTGGAGAGGAAGTGGAGAGGAGGAGAGTAGGAGAGGAGTGGAGTAGGAGAGGAGTGGAGTAGGAGAGGAAGAGCACAGGAGAGGAGAGGAAGGGGAGAGGAGGAGAGGAAGGGGAGAGGAGTGAAGTAGGAGAGGCATAGGAGTGGGAGAGGAAGAGGAGGAGTGCAGAAAATGAGCGGAGAGCAGAAGAGGAGAGGAAAAGGAGTAGGCAGAAAGAGTAGAGAAGGGGAGAGGAGGCATCGTTGAATTATTGAAGGTGTAGAGGATAAATCGTCCGTGGAGATGCCACAGTGCCGTCTGCGGCTAGACACAGACAGCCCACCACACAGCCAGGCTGGCGTGACGAGTGCAGGCGTTGACTCGCTGACCTTGGGGTTGTTAAAACAAGCTCTCCGTCAGCTTTTCTGCTAAATATGTTTACCTCGGGCCGGGACGGATAGAGAGAGAGAGGGAGAGAAAGGTAGAGAAAGAGAGATGAGCGAGAGCGGTAAGAGACAGGGATAGACAGGGTGAGGGAGAGACACAGAGAGAGGAGAGAGGAGAGAGATGAGAGCGAGAGAGATAAACAGAAAGAGAGGGAGAGAGATGAGAGCGAGAGAGATAAACAGAAAGAGAGAGAGAGAGAGCGGTAAGAGACAGGGATAGACAGGGTGAGGGAGAGAGACAGAGAGAGGAGAGAGATGAGAGAGACAGACAGAGAGAGACAGAGAGGAGAGAGAGAGAGAGAGAGACAGAGAGAGACAGAGAGAGAGAGAGAGACAGAGATAGAGAGAGGCAGAGAGAGAGAGACAGAGAGCGAGAGAGAGGCAGAGAGAGAGAGACAGAGAGAGAGAGAGAGAGACAGAGAGAGAGAGAGAGGCAGAGACAGAGAGAGCGAGAGAGAGAGAGAGAGAGAGAGAGAGAGAGAGAGAGAGAGAGAGAGAGAGAGAGAGAGAGAGAGAGACAGAGAGAGAGAGAAAGAGAGAGAGAGAGAGAGAGGCAGAGAGAGAGAGAGACAAAGAGAGACAGAGAGCGAGAGAGAGACAGAGAGAGACAGAGAGACAGAGAGAGACAGAGAGAGAGAGAGAGATTGGTGACTGTGCTGACAGTACACAAATAAATACTGCGACTCCATCAATTCTTTCCGGTTCGGAAAGAGAGAGAGTGGCAAACAAAAAGTACTAGCCGCCTCGCATTGGTCACACAGTAGCACTGTTTAGTCACACAACCCTCAGAGGTGATCAGTACCCCGAAAGAAAAGATGAAACGTTGTGAAAAACAGAAGCATTAGCATGCTGAAAGAACACCAAATAAACAGTTGGTGAGAGAGAAAAAAATGGCTATATGTTTCCATACGATGTGTAAACGAATCAACCAACAAATACTGATGTTTATCTGTTAATAAAAAAGAGACAGATTATCTGTACATGCATGAAGACATATATAATCATTCCTTGTATTCCTTCCAGCAGAAAGATTTTCACTGTGCACCGCAACACATTTTTACTTCAATTATTATTTCTATATCTCTTTTAAAGATAGGAAAGGAGCGTTTCTCTCTTCCCCCACCCTCTCGTCTGAAAGGTAGGCTTGCTAGACATGTGTGTGCGTGCGCCCGACCGTCCGCGTTTGTTTGTGTGTATGCCTATGAGCGCGCGTGTGTGTGCATTGCATCTTGTGGGGGGGGCGTTCCACTACTAGCCGGGGGGGGCAGCCAGTCATATTAACATCATCAGTCTGAGTCATTACAGGGCTGCCTGGTTTGGGCAGGTGCTATGAGGGAGTGTACCCGTTACAAACGACCACAGAAACCTCTCAGGAACTCCGGCCCCTCTCCCACCCCCTATCAGACACCTCAACACACACAGGTCCATATTTCTAACTCTACAGCCCCTCTCCCACCCCCTTATCAGACACCTCAACACACATAGGTACATATTTCTAACTCTACAGCCCCTCTCCCACCCCCTATCAGACACCTCAACACACACAGGCCCATATATCTAACTCTACGACCCCTCTCCCACCCCCTATCAGACACCTCAACACACACAGGCCCATATATCTAACTCTATGGCCCCTCTCCCGCCCCCTATCAGACACCTCAACACACACAGGTCCATATATCTAACTCTACGGCCCCTCTCCCACCCCCTATCAGACACCTCAACACACACAGGCCCATATATCTAACTCTACGGCCCCTCTCCCACCCCTCTATCAGACACCTCAACACACACAGGTCCATATATCTAACTCTACGGCCCCTCTCCCACCCCTCTATCAGACACCTCAACACACACAGGTCCATATATCTAACTCTACGGCCCCTCTCCCACCCCTCTATCAGACACCTCAACACACACAGGTCCATATATCTAACTCTACGGCCCCTCTCCCACCCCTCTATCAGACACCTCAACACACACAGGTCCATATATCTAACTCTACGGCCCCTCTCCCACCCCCTATCAGACACCTCAACACACACAGGCCCATATTTCTAACTCTACGGCTCCTCGCATCCCCAAAAGGGACGAGGGGCGTCTACTATACTAGCCCACTCTGTCTGTCCGCGGTGGTTTGGTTTGCACTGGGGGGGAGACTGTCTCAATCCATCCTGATGACAGCACTGATGCAGGGGGGGACAGAGAGAGAGAGAGAGAGAGAGAGAGAGAAATTGTCCTGAAAAAGACCAACAAACATAGATACTGGTCTGCACACACACAAACACGCATACAGAAACACAATAATAACGTCTGCATAGTGTTTGACCTGGGTATGAATATTGACAGGTGGATATCTATAACAGCATAGTGGATGGAGATAAACTGGCCACCAGAGTTACATGTAACCAGACTCATAATAATTCCCGTCGAAGAGGAGACCCGGTCTATTACCCAGGCGCCTCTATGGCTCCTCCGATGACACCAAAGATGTGTCAAAGAGATACATCCCAAATGGCACCCGATTCCCTTTGCAGTGCACTGCTTTTGACCAAGGCCCATAATCCTCTAGACAAAACTAGCACCCTATATAGAGAATATGGTACCATTTGGTGCACACCCATCCAGCACTACCTTGCCCAATTGCTATGGATTGTGTAACGTGTTCAATTTAGATGTACAAATTGATCCACTGTACTATTGGCAAATCATTTGATGTTAGCCAAAGGCAGTGTCTACATAACATCAAGGACAAGGTCAACCAGGGAAATTTGAATTGACTGTCATAGTCATCATATTTATCAGTGTTCCAAATGTATAGCATATCACTCCAAACATCATCCATATGAGTCACTATCAACACGTCACTTCATACATTATGTGTGTTTTTCAGGAAAAAAATCAACGGCATTTTTTTCTTGGGCAAAAATGGGCTTCTTCTACTTTGCTTTTCAGGTTTTAATAGTGTAATTAGTTAGAGTTAAACACTAACAAATTCACCGACGTCGACCACAAACTATCCATGTCAGCTTGAACCTCATTTTAGGAAGGCATGCCTCCATGTGCCTGTCTTAAACAGATACATTTACATTAGAGCCAATGTTGAGGAACATTTGGACTATAATACAGGGGGGACACAGTGAAGATTGTGTCTGGGACCACAATCTAAACAAAACAAATATAGAAGCCACATGCGTAACCTGTCTAACATTGGAAACTGTAGCTGGTAGGAATGAATCCTCTTGGTTTGTTAGTGTTGTTAATTGGGTGTGCTGAATTAGAATCTTAGCATATTCGCTAGGAACAAACAAGGCCCGTTGTTTGACCTAGCCGAGCGTTGCTTTCTGTGTACGTCCTCCCTGCTTCCTCCCATTCCCTCATATTCCTCAGCTTCAAGTGTCTCCAAAACGAATAAAAAAAACCTCTGCGAATCCCCCCGTGAAACCCTCCGTATCAACCATCACATTAATAACACTGTGCTCGTATTCAAATTTTCTGTCGAAAAGCTAAAGAAAGATTGAATGCCCCGCTGTCGCATGGACCAAAGATTGAAGACGTGTCTCATTGACATTGTTAAAAGTTTATGAAAATATATGAATTCTTAAACGTGGCGGACTGCTTGGGCCTCTCCACTCCCAACAGTACTGTTCGAGATCTTGGCTTTTAATCAAAATGATTGAATACCGTAAGTTTGGATTCGGGAATTCTAATGGCGAGGACGGATAAAGTGTCACGGTCCTGAACCAAAAAACTAGACGCGCTCACACATGCGGGCATAAAAAAACGTTATGCTTTTTAAAGAAAAATAGATTTATCATTCTTCATATCGGCTATATCTTGTTTTTCCCGATATGTATGTGAGCGTTTGCCTAAATGGCATGTATAGAGTAACTGTATGTGGTCGCCTGTCACTGGGTTGGCTCCGATCCTCCATGTTGTTGGAACTGATATGATATGAAGCCATATCTGGTAGACGAAGCATATGGTGCTGACACACGTTCCATACAGCATGTTTAACAGAACAGCTGTTCCCGCCGTCAGATGTGTGTGAGTGTGTGAGGGGGGCCCTGGAGTGGCATGCAGATGTATCTGCGATGGCCTGCTTGACGGCCAACACAATTGATGGCAAGGGCCCAAACGGTGCGCTGTGGCGGCCCACCCGGGAGAACGCCTGCCGTCTCCCCACAACCTTCCCTCAACGCCGCCCACCCAGCCTGACACACACAGACCTGTTAGACTAACTCCCTACACTCCTTCGCCAAGCAGGTGGTGTTTTTCTCTCACCCCCGGGAGGCTCTCCAAACAAAGCGCCTATAGCATGAACTTATCAATCTCTCCGGTGATACTTTGAACAGCTGGGGACGGAAGGGCACGGAGAGGGGAAAGGAGTCGGTACGGTAGCACTCATACTGTCTAGGATAAGGTCTGAGTGGGCACGGAGAATATGGCACTAAGTGAATTAGTCAGTTATGGTGTTGATTAACATAAAGGGAATGACTCGTTTTGGTCCGAATGTCTGTAATGTGGATTTGAGAGGCTGCAGGTGGATGAGGAGGGTGTGGATGGTTCTCCAACTTCTTCTTCCATGGTACCTGGGATAAGAGCATAAAGATCCATGCCAACTAATATCAACGCTTACAAAGCATCCGGAAAGTATTCAGACCCCTTGACTTTTACCAATTTTTTTGTAAAAAATCCTCATCAATCCACACACAATACCACATAATGACAAAAAAGCAGGCATTTAGAAATGTTTGCAAATGTATTAAAAACAAAAACAGAAATACCTCATTTACATAAGTATTCAGACCCTTTGCCAAGAGAGTGAAATTGAGCTCAGGTGCATCCTGTTTCCATTGATCATCCTTGGGATGTTTCTACAACTTGATTGGAGTACACCTGTGGTCAATTCAATTGATTGGACATGTTTCAGAAAGGCATGTCAGAGTAGTGCAGTGCATGTCAGAGCAAAAACCAGGCCATGAGGTCGAAGGAATTGTCCGTAGAGCTCAGAGACAGGATTGTGTCAAGGCACAGATCTGGGGAAGGGTACCAAAACATTTCTGAAGCATTGAAGTTCCCCAAGAACACAGTGGCCTCTATCATTCTTAAATGGAAGAAGTTTGGAACCACCAAGACTCTTCCTAGAGCTGGCCACCTGGCCAAACTGAGCAATCGGGGAGAAGGGCCTTGGTCAGGGAGGTGACCAAGAAACCGATGGTCACTCTGACAGAGCTCTAGAGTTCCTCTGTGGAGATGGGAGATCCTTCCAGAAGGACAACCATCTCTGCAGCACTCCACCAATCAGGCCTTTATGGTTGAGTGGCCAGACAGAAGCCACTCCTCAGTAAATGGCACATGACAGCCTGCTTAGAGTTTGTCAAAATGCACCTAAAGGACTCTCAGACCATGAGAAACAAGATTCTCTGGTTTGATGAAACCAAGAATGAACTCTTTGGCCTGAATACCAAGTGTCACGTCTGGAGGAAACCTGGTACCATCCCTACTGTGAAGCATGGTGATGGCAGCATCATGCTGTGGGGATGTTTTTCAGCGGCAGGGACTGGGAGACTAGTCAGGATCGAGGGAAAGATGAACAGAGCAAAGTACAGAGAGATATTTGATGAAAACCTGCTCCAGAGTGTTCAGGACCTCAGTCTTGGGCGAAGGTTAAGCTTCCAACAGGACAACGACTCTAAGCAGACAGCCAAGACAACGCAGGAGTGGCTTCGGGACAAGTCTCTGAATGTCCTTGAATGACCCAGCCAGAGCCTGGACTTGAACCCGATCGAACATCTCTGGAGAGACCTGAAAATAGCTGTGCAGCGACGCTCCCCATCCAACCTGATAGAGCTTGACAGGATCTGCAGAGAAAAATGGGAAACATTCCCCAAATACAGGTGTGCCAAGCTTATAATGTCATACCCAAAAAGACTCTAGGCTGTAATCGCTGCCAAAGGTGCTTCAACAAAGCACTGAGTAAAGGGTCTGAACACTTATGTAAATGTGATATCAGTTTTTTATTTTTTATACATTTGCAAAAAATTCTAAAAAACTGTTTTTGCTTTGTCATTATGGGGTATTTTGTGTGGATTGATGATTATTGAAAAGTTATTGAATCCATTTTAGAATAAGGCTATAACGTAACAAAATGTGGGAAAAGTGAAGGGGTCTGAACACTTTCCGAATGCACCGTATATTTCCTTTTGGAGAAATTGTTCACCTTCTGTAAGTTTAAGCAATATTGTCTTGTAATCCCATTACCAAAAACCCACATATCTTTAACATATTTTATAATTACTCTCCCTCATGAGGGGGGAGGATAATGAAAGTTCACAGAAGTAACAAGTAATGGTAGAAATACAAACTAGTTACAGTGATTTTACAAATATCAAATTTGTTTATGAATTATATTAAGTGATTAAAACTTCCACAAGATATAGTTCCGACACAAATCTAAGGTTTCTACCCAAGCTGGCTGGTCGTTAGTTCTATCATTTCGGTTGCAAGAGACACGACCCAGTCATTAAGTATTTTTGTTTTGTATCAATGGACGTGACCCAGTCATTTGTTCTAAATGTTCCATTGCCATACTGGCTGGCAACGTTCTTATCCCTCGCTTGCTAGCTTGCTAGCTAGCCAACTACAGCTAACTTACAGTCACGTCAAATAGTGCAGCCAGAATAACAGCAAAGTAGCTGCATTTGTTTAAGCTGTTTTCTAGTGACATTTATTTGGATATATCCATAACCATGAGCTAATGATGTGCGATTTCACCTGGCATAGAATATGTGTTCTCTCATCAGGAAACTGTTGTTCAGAGGAGCTAGGCAACAACACAGCTAACATAATCACTGTTGTTCAGAGGAGCTAGGCAACAACACAGCTAACATAATCACTGTTGTTCAGAGGAGCTAGCCAACAACACAGCTAACATAATCACTGTTGTTCAGAGGAGCTAGCCAACAACACAGCTAACATAATCACTGTTGTTCAGAGGAGCTAGGCAACAACACAGCTAACATAATCACTGTTGTTCAGAGGAGCTAGGCAACAACACAGCTAACATAATCACTGTTGTTCAGAGGAGCTAGGCAACAACACAGCTAACATAATCACTGTTGTTCAGAGGAGCTAGCCAACAACACAGCTAACATAATCACTGTTGTTCAGAGGAGCTAGGCAACAACACAGCTAACATAATCACTGTTGTTCAGAGGAGCTAGGCAACAACACAGCTAACATAATCACTGTTGTTCAGAGGAGCTAGGCAACAACACAGCTAACATAATCACTGTTGTTCAGAGGAGCTAGGCAACAACACAGCTAACATAATCACTGTTGTTCAGAGGAGCTAGGCAACAACACAGCTAACATAATCACTGTTGTTCAGAGGAGCTAGGCAACAACACAGCTAACACAATCACTGTTGTTCAGAGGAGCTAGGCAACAACACAGCTAACATAATCACTGTTGTTCAGAGGAGCTAGGCAACAACACAGCTAACACAATCACTGTTGTTCAGAGGAGCTAGGCAACAACACAGCTAACACAATCACTGTTGTTCAGAGGAGCTAGGCAACAACACAGCTAACATAATCACTGTTGTTCAGAGGAGCTAGGCAACAACACAGCTAACACAATCACTGTTGTTCAGAGGAGCTAGCCAACAACACAGCTAACACAATCACTTCAAACTGAAGCTAGAAAGACTGCAAACTAGCTGCATTTCGTTTTCTTTTACCAATTTCTTTATTGACATTTCATTGTCTATATCCATAAAAATGATGCCAGCTGATTCATGATTTCGACTGGCTGAGAAAATCCATGTTGCAAATGTCGGAGAGACAGACAGCAAGGTTTATACAAATCTCCGCTGTTGAAAACCAAATGCTAGTCTAAAGGAAATGAGAGATAATGCCCAGATGCGTTTTATAGTGGAGGTCAAGTTTATAAATCGCCTGGCTTAGACCCACCCGTTGTATAATGTACTGTACTCTACTGGACTATACTCTACCCTAATCTACCCTTCTCACTCTGCTGTGCTGTGTTGTACTGTACTCTACTGGACTGAACTATACTCTACCCTAATCTACCCTTCTCACTCTGCTGTGCTGTACTGTACTGTACTTTACTGGACTATACTCTACCCTAATCTACCCTTCTCACTCTGCTGTGCTGTGTTGTACTGTACTCTACTGGACTATACTCTACCCTAATCTACCCTACTCACTCTGCTGTGCTGTACTGTACTGTACTCTACTGGACTATACTCTACCCTAATCTACCCTTCTCACTCTGCTGTGCTGTACTGTACTGTACTCTACTGGACTATACTCTACCCTAATCTACCCTTCTCACTCTGCTGTGCTGTACTGTACTGTACTTTACTGGACTATACTCTACCCTAATCTACCCTACTCACTCTGCTGTGCTGTACTGTACTGTACTGTACTGTACTCTACTGGACTATACTCTACCCTAATCTACCCTTCTCACTCTGCTGTGCTGTGTTGTACTGTACTCGACTGAACTATACTCTACCCTAATCTACCCTACTCACTCTGCTGTGCTGTACTCTACTGGACTATACTCTACCCTAATCTACCCTACTCACTCTGCTGTGCTGTACTGTGTTGTACTGTACTGAACTATACTCTACCCTAATCTACCCTTCTCACTCTGCTGTGCTGTGTTGTACTGTACTGTACTCTACTGGACTATACTCTACCCTAATCTACCCTTCTCACTCTGTTGTGCTGTACTGTACTGTACTGTACTCTACTGGACTATACTCTACCCTAATCTACCCTTCTCACTCTGCTGTGCTGTACTGTACTGTACTGTACTCTACTGGACTATACTCTACCCTAATCTACCCTTTTCACTCTGCTGTGCTGTGTTGTACTGTACTCTACTGGACTATACTCTACCCTAATCTACCCTTCTCACCCTGCTGTGCTGTGTTGTACTGTACTGTACTGAACTATACTCTACCATAATCTACCCTTCTCAATCTGCTGTGCTGTGCTGTACTGTACTGTACTCTACTGGACTATACTCTACCCTAATCTACCCTACTCACTCTGCTGTGCTGTGTTGTACTGTACTGTACTGAACTATACTCTACCCTATTCTACCCTTCTCACTCTGCTGTGCTGTGCTATACTGTACTGTACTCTACTGGACTATACTCTACCCTAATCTACCCTTCTCACTCTGCTGTGCTGTGCTGTACTGTACTGTACTCTACTGGACTATACTCTACCCTAATCTACCCTTCTCACTCTGCTGTGCTGTGTTGTACTGTACTGTACTCTACTGGACTATACTCTACCATAATCTACCCTTCTCACTCTGCTGTGCTGTGCTGTACTGTACTGTACTCTACTGGACGATACTCTACCCTAATCTACCCTACTCACTCTGCTGTGCTGTGTTGTACTGTACTGTACTGAACTATACTCTACCCTAATCTACCCTTCTCACTCTGCTGTGCTGTGCTATACTGTACTGTACTCTACTGGACTATACTCTACCCTAATCTACCCTTCTCACTCTGCTGTGCTGTGTTGTACTGTACTCTACTGGACTGAACTATACTCTACCCTAATCTACCCTTCTCACTCTGCTGTGCTGTACTGTACTGTACTCTACTGGACTATACTCTACCCTAATCTACCCTACTCACTCTGCTGTGCTGTACTGTACTGTACTGTACTCTACTGAACTATACTCTACCCTAATCTACCCTTCTCACTCTGCTGTGCTGTGTTGTACTGTACTCTACTGGACTATATTCTACCCTAATCTACCCTACTCACTCTGCTGTGCTGTACTGTACTGTACTGTACTCTACTGAACTATACTCTACCCTAATCTACCCTTCTCACTCTGCTGTGCTGTGTTGTACTGTACTCTACTGGACTATACTCTACCCTAATCTACCCTACTCACTCTGCTGTGCTGTACTGTACTGTACTGTACTCTACTGGACTATACTCTACCCTAATCTACCCTTCTCACTCTGCTGTGCTGTGTTGTACTGTACTCTACTGAACTATACTCTACCCTAATCTACCCTACTCACTCTGCTGTGCTGTACTCTACTGGACTATACTCTACCCTAATCTACCCTACTCACTCTGCTGTGCTGTACTGTGTTGTACTGTACTGTACTGAACTATACTCTACCCTAATCTACCCTTCTCACTCTGCTGTGCTGTGTTGTACTGTACTGTACTCTACTGGACTATACTCTACCCTAATCTACCCTTCTCACTCTGTTGTGCTGTACTGTACTCAACTGGACTATACTCTACCCTAATCTACCCTTCTCACTCTGCTGTGCTGTACTGTACTGTACTGTACTCTACTGGACTATACTCTACCCTAATCTACCCTTTTCACTCTGCTGTGCTGTGTTGTACTGTACTCTACTGGACTATACCCTAATCTACCCTTCTCACCCTGCTGTGCTGTGTTGTACTGTACTGTACTGAACTATACTCTACCATAATCTACCCTTCTCACTCTGCTGTGCTGTGCTGTACTGTACTGTACTCTACTGGACTATACTCTACCCTAATCTACCCTACTCACTCTGCTGTGCTGTGTTGTACTGTACTGTACTGAATTATACTCTACCCTAATCTACCCTTCTCACTCTGCTGTGCTGTGCTGTACTGTACTGTACTCTACTGGACTATACTCTACCCTAATCTACCCTTCTCACTCTGCTGTGCTGTGTTGTACTGTACTGTACTCTACTGGACTATACTCTACCCTAATCTACCCTACTCACTCTGCTGTGCTGTACTGTACTGTACTCTACTGGACTATACTCTACCCTAATCTACCCTTCTCACTCTGCTGTGCTGTACTGTACTGTACTCTACTGGACTATACTCTACCCTAATCTACCCTACTCACTCTGCTGTGCTGTACTGTACTGTACTGTACTCTACTGGACTATACTCTACCCTAATCTACCCTTCTCACTCTGCTGTGCTGTACTGTACTGTACTCTACTGGACTATACTCTAACCTAATCTACCCTTCTCACTCTGCTGTGCTGTACTGTACTGTACTGTACTCTACTGGACTATACTCTAACCTAATCTACCCTTCTCACTCTGCTGTGCTGTGTTGTACTGTACTCTACTGGACTATACTCTACCCTAATCTACCCTACTCACTCTGCTGTGCTGTGTTGTACTGTACTGTACTCTACTGGACTATACTCTACCCTAATCTACCCTTCTCACTCTGCTGTGCTGTATTGTACTGTACTGTACTATACTCTACCCTAATCTACCCTTCTCACTCTGCTGTGTTGTACTGTACTCTACTGGACTATACTCTACCCTAATCTACCCTTCTCACTCTGCTGTGTTGTACTGTACTCTACTGGACTATACTCTACCCTAATCTACCCTTCTCACTCTGCTGTGCTGTACTGTACTGTACTGTACTCTACTGGACTGAACTATACTCTACCCTAATCTACCCTACTCACTCTGCTGTGCTGTATTGTACTGTACTGTACTCTACTGGACTGAACTATACTCTACCCTAATCTACCCTACTCACTCTGCTGTGCTGTATTGTACTGTACTGTACTCTACTGGACTGAACTATACTCTACCCTAATCTACCCTACTCACTCTGCTGTGCTGTACTGTACTGTACTGTACTCTACTGGACTGAACTATACTCTACCCTAATCTACCCTACTCACTCTGCTGTGCTGTACTGTACTGTACTGTACTCTACTGGACTATACTCTACCCTAATCTACCCTTCTCACTCTGCTGTGCTGTGTTGTACTGTACTCTACTGGACTATACTCTACCCTAATCTACCCTTCTCACTCTGCTGTGCTGTATTGTACTGTACTCTACTGGACTGAACTATACTCTACCCTAATCTACCCTTCTCACTCTGCTGTGCTGTATTGTACTGTACTGTACTCTACTGGACTATACTCTACCCTAATCTACCCTTCTCACTCTGCTGTGCTGTACTGTACTGTACTCTACTGGACTATACTCTACCCTAATCTACCCTACTCACTCTGCTGTGCTGTACTGTACTGTACTGTACTCTACTGGACTGAACTATACTCTACCCTAATCTACCCTTCTCACTCTGCTGTGCTGTACTGTACTGTACTCTACTGGACTGAACTATACTCTAACCTAATCTACCCTTCTCACTCTGCTGTACTGTATTGTACTGTACTCTACTGGACTGAACTATACTCTACCCTAATCTACCCTTCTCACTCTGCTGTGCTGTATTTTACTGTACTGTACTATACTCTACCCTAATCTACCCTTCTCACTCTGCTGTGCTGTGTTGTACTGTACTCTACTGGACTATACTCTACCCTAATCTACCCTACTCACTCACTGTGCTGTGTTGTACTGTACTGTACTCTACTGGACTATACTCTACCCTAATCTACCCTACTCACTCTGCTGTGCTGTACTGTACTGTACTCTACTGGACTATACTCTACCCTAATCTACCCTTCTCACTCTGCTGTGCTGTACTGTACTGTACTCTACTGGACTATACTCTACCCTAATCTACCCTTCTCACTCTGCTGTGCTGTGTTGTACTGTACTGTACTCTACTGGACTATACTCTAACCTAATCTACCCTACTCACTCTGCTGTGCTGTACTGTACTGTACTGTACTCTACTGGACTGAACTATACTCTACCCTAATCTACCCTACTCACTCTGCTGTGCTGTACTGTACTGTACTGTACTCTACTGGACTATACTCTACCCTAATCTACCCTTCTCACTCTGCTGTGCTGTGTTGTACTGTACTCTACTGGACTATACTCTACCCTAATCTACCCTTCTCACTCTGCTGTGCTGTATTGTACTGTACTCTACTGGACTGAACTATACTCTACCCTAATCTACCCTTCTCACTCTGCTGTGCTGTATTGTACTGTACTGTACTCTACTGGACTATACTCTACCCTAATCTACCCTTCTCACTCTGCTGTGCTGTACTGTACTGTACTCTACTGGACTATACTCTACCCTAATCTACCCTACTCACTCTGCTGTGCTGTACTGTACTGTACTGTACTCTACTGGACTGAACTATACTCTACCCTAATCTACCCTTCTCACTCTGCTGTGCTGTACTGTACTGTACTCTACTGGACTGAACTATACTCTAACCTAATCTACCCTTCTCACTCTGCTGTACTGTATTGTACTGTACTCTACTGGACTGAACTATACTCTACCCTAATCTACCCTTCTCACTCTGCTGTGCTGTATTGTACTGTACTCTACTGGACTATACTCTACCCTAATCTACCCTTCTCACTCTGCTGTGCTGTACTGTACTGTACTCTACTGAACTATACTCTACCCTAATCTACCCTACTCACTCTGCTGTACTGTACTGTACTCTACTGGACTATACTGGACTGAACTATACTCTACCCTAATCTACCCTTCTCACTCTGCTGTGCTGTGTTGTACTGTACTCTACTGGACTGAACTATACTCTACCCTAATCTACCCTTCTCACTCTGCTGTGCTGTGTTGTACTGTACTCTACTGGACTATACTCTACCCTAATCTACCCTACTCACTCACTGTGCTGTGTTGTACTGTACTGTACTCTACTGGACTATACTCTACCCTAATCTACCCTTCTCACTCTGCTGTGCTGTATTGTACTGTACTGTACTATACCCTAATCTACCCTTCTCACTCTGCTGTGCTGTGTTGTACTGTACTCTACTGGACTATACTCTACCCTAATCTACCCTACTCACTCACTGTGCTGTGTTGTACTGTACTGTACTCTACTGGACTATACTCTACCCTAATCTACCCTACTCACTCTGCTGTGCTGTACTGTACTGTACTCTACTGGACTATACTCTACCCTAATCTACCCTACTCACTCTGCTGTGCTGTGCTGTACTGTACTGTACTCTACTGGACTATACTCTACCCTAATCTACCCTTCTCACTCTGCTGTGCTGTGTTGTACTGTACTGTACTCTACTGGACTATACTCTAACCTAATCTACCCTTCTCACTCTGCTGTGCTGTACTGTACTGTACTGTACTCTACTGGACTATACTCTAACCTAATCTACCCTTCTCACTCTGCTGTGCTGTGTTGTACTGTACTCTACTGGACTATACTCTACCCTAATCTACCCTACTCACTCTGCTGTGCTGTGTTGTACTGTACTGTACTCTACTGGACTATACACTACCCTAATCTACCCTTCTCACTCTGCTGTGCTGTATTGTACTGTACTGTACTATACTCTACCCTAATCTACCCTTCTCACTCTGCTGTGTTGTACTGTACTCTACTGGACTATACTCTACCCTAATCTACCCTTCTCACTCTGCTGTGTTGTACTGTACTCTACTGGACTATACTCTACCCTAATCTACCCTTCTCACTCTGCTGTGCTGTACTGTACTGTACTGTACTCTACTGGACTGAACTATACTCTACCCTAATCTACCCTACTCACTCTGCTGTGCTGTATTGTACTGTACTGTACTCTACTGGACTGAACTATACTCTACCCTAATCTACCCTACTCACTCTGCTGTGCTGTATTGTACTGTACTGTACTCTACTGGACTATACTCTACCCTAATCTACCCTTCTCACTCTGCTGTGCTGTACTGTACTGTACTCTACTGGACTATACTCTACCCTAATCTACCCTACTCACTCTGCTGTGCTGTACTGTACTGTACTGTACTCTACTGGACTGAACTATACTCTACCCTAATCTACCCTTCTCACTCTGCTGTGCTGTACTGTACTGTACTCTACTGGACTGAACTATACTCTAACCTAATCTACCCTTCTCACTCTGCTGTACTGTATTGTACTGTACTCTACTGGACTGAACTATACTCTACCCTAATCTACCCTTCTCACTCTGCTGTGCTGTATTTTACTGTACTGTACTATACTCTACCCTAATCTACCCTTCTCACTCTGCTGTGCTGTGTTGTACTGTACTCTACTGGACTATACTCTACCCTAATCTACCCTACTCACTCACTGTGCTGTGTTGTACTGTACTGTACTCTACTGGACTATACTCTACCCTAATCTACCCTACTCACTCTGCTGTGCTGTACTGTACTGTACTCTACTGGACTATACTCTACCCTAATCTACCCTTCTCACTCTGCTGTGCTGTACTGTACTGTACTCTACTGGACTATACTCTACCCTAATCTACCCTTCTCACTCTGCTGTGCTGTGTTGTACTGTACTGTACTCTACTGGACTATACTCTAACCTAATCTACCCTACTCACTCTGCTGTGCTGTACTGTACTGTACTGTACTCTACTGGACTGAACTATACTCTACCCTAATCTACCCTACTCACTCTGCTGTGCTGTACTGTACTGTACTGTACTCTACTGGACTATACTCTACCCTAATCTACCCTTCTCACTCTGCTGTGCTGTGTTGTACTGTACTCTACTGGACTATACTCTACCCTAATCTACCCTTCTCACTCTGCTGTGCTGTATTGTACTGTACTCTATTGGACTGAACTATACTCTACCCTAATCTACCCTTCTCACTCTGCTGTGCTGTATTGTACTGTACTGTACTCTACTGGACTATACTCTACCCTAATCTACCCTTCTCACTCTGCTGTGCTGTACTGTACTGTACTCTACTGGACTATACTCTACCCTAATCTACCCTACTCACTCTGCTGTGCTGTACTGTAATGTACTGTACTCTACTGGACTGAACTATACTCTACCCTAATCTACCCTTCTCACTCTGCTGTGCTGTACTGTACTGTACTCTACTGGACTGAACTATACTCTAACCTAATCTACCCTTCTCACTCTGCTGTACTGTATTGTACTGTACTCTACTGGACTGAACTATACTCTACCCTAATCTACCCTTCTCACTCTGCTGTGCTGTATTGTACTGTACTCTACTGGACTATACTCTACCCTAATCTACCCTTCTCACTCTGCTGTGCTGTACTGTACTGTACTCTACTGAACTATACTCTACCCTAATCTACCCTACTCACTCTGCTGTACTGTACTGTACTCTACTGGACTATACTGGACTGAACTATACTCTACCCTAATCTACCCTTCTCACTCTGCTGTGCTGTGTTGTACTGTACTCTACTGGACTGAACTATACTCTACCCTAATCTACCCTTCTCACTCTGCTGTGCTGTGTTGTACTGTACTCTACTGGACTATACTCTACCCTAATCTACCCTTCTCACTCTGCTGTGCTGTATTGTACTGTACTGTACTATACCCTAATCTACCCTTCTCACTCTGCTGTGCTGTGTTGTACTGTACTCTACTGGACTATACTCTACCCTAATCTACCCTACTCACTCACTGTGCTGTGTTGTACTGTACTGTACTCTACTGGACTATACTCTACCCTAATCTACCCTACTCACTCTGCTGTGCTGTACTGTACTGTACTCTACTGGACTATACTCTACCCTAATCTACCCTACTCACTCTGCTGTGCTGTGCTGTACTGTACTGTACTCTACTGGACTATACTCTACCCTAATCTACCCTTCTCACTCTGCTGTGCTGTGTTGTACTGTACTGTACTCTACTGGACTATACTCTAACCTAATCTACCCTTCTCACTCTGCTGTGCTGTACTGTACTGTACTGTACTCTACTGGACTATACTCTAACCTAATCTACCCTTCTCACTCTGCTGTGCTGTGTTGTACTGTACTCTACTGGACTATACTCTACCCTAATCTACCCTACTCACTCTGCTGTGCTGTGTTGTACTGTACTGTACTCTACTGGACTATACACTACCCTAATCTACCCTTCTCACTCTGCTGTGCTGTATTGTACTGTACTGTACTATACTCTACCCTAATCTACCCTTCTCACTCTGCTGTGTTGTACTGTACTCTACTGGACTATACTCTACCCTAATCTACCCTTCTCACTCTGCTGTGTTGTACTGTACTCTACTGGACTATACTCTACCCTAATCTACCCTTCTCACTCTGCTGTGCTGTACTGTACTGTACTGTACTCTACTGGACTGAACTATACTCTACCCTAATCTACCCTACTCACTCTGCTGTGCTGTATTGTACTGTACTGTACTCTACTGGACTGAACTATACTCTACCCTAATCTACCCTACTCACTCTGCTGTGCTGTATTGTACTGTACTGTACTCTACTGGACTGAACTATACTCTACCCTAATCTACCCTACTCACTCTGCTGTGCTGTACTGTACTGTACTGTACTCTACTGGACTGAACTATACTCTACCCTAATCTACCCTACTCACTCTGCTGTGCTGTATTGTACTGTACTGTACTCTACTGGACTGAACTATACTCTACCCTAATCTACCCTACTCACTCTGCTGTGCTGTATTGTACTGTACTGTACTCTACTGGACTGAACTATACTCTACCCTAATCTACCCTACTCACTCTGCTGTGCTGTATTGTACTGTACTGTACTCTACTGGACTGAACTATACTCTACCCTAATCTACCCTACTCACTCTGCTGTGCTGTATTGTACTGTACTGTACTCTACTGGACTGAACTATACTCTACCCTAATCTACCCTACTCACTCTGCTGTGCTGTATTGTACTGTACTGTACTCTACTGGACTGAACTATACTCTACCCTAATCTACCCTACTCACTCTGCTGTGCTGTACTGTACTGTACTGTACTCTACTGGACTATACTCTACCCTAATCTACCCTTCTCACTCTGCTGTGCTGTGTTGTACTGTACTCTACTGGACTATACCCTAATCTACCCTTCTCACTCTGCTGTGCTGTATTGTACTGTACTGTACTCTACTGGACTATACTCTACCCTAATCTACCCTTCTCACTCTGCTGTGCTGTACTGTACTGTACTCTACTGGACTATACTCTACCCTAATCTACCCTACTCACTCTGCTGTGCTGTACTGTACTGTACTCTACTGGACTGAACTATACTCTAACCTAATCTACCCTTCTCACTCTGCTGTACTGTATTGTACTGTACTCTACTGGACTGAACTATACTCTACCCTAATCTACCCTTCTCACTCTGCTGTGCTGTATTGTACTGTACTCTACTGGACTATACTCTACCCTAATCTACCCTTCTCACTCTGCTGTGCTGTACTGTACTCTACTGGACTATACTCTACCCTAATCTACCCTTCTCACTCTGCTGTGCTGTACTGTACTGTACTGTACTCTACTGGACTATACTCTAACCTAATCTACCCTTCTCACTCTGCTGTGCTGTGTTGTACTGTACTCTACTGGACTATACTCTACCCTAATCTACCCTTCTCACTCTGCTGTGCTGTATTGTACTGTACTGTACTCTACTGGACTATACTCTACCCTAATCTACCCTACTCACTCTGCTGTGCTGTACTGTACTGTACTGTACTGCACTGTGCTGCACTGATGTCCACACGTGTGAAACATGAGGGGAATGAGATTCATATATATAATTATGCCCATTACTGTAATTCTGTTCCCGGGTGTAAATCCTCTTTACATTCTGTAGTTCAACAACCAAAAGAGATTTTTTCAAACTCAAGGTACCATGTCATAGCTGACACCCCACTTTTCTGCAGACATCTTTGAATCGTAACTTGGAGCAGATATTTAACCGTGGTTTTGGAAAACGTGGTCGCATTAAAAACCTGAGGGAAATCTGACCGTAATTCCATTACCAAAGTTTGCATCTGCACGGTTGTTCCACAAAATGTGTATTTGAGCATCGAGTTCTATGGTTTGAACTTTGAAATCAATGCCTTTTGTTTGGCAATCATTTCAGTAAAAAGTAAGAAACGGAGTCAAAGCAGAATTATTTTTACAGTGGAATTGCTCAGGTCAGGGTAGGTGTCTCAGTAGGATCCAGCTGGCAAAATACTGTATGTACAGAGTATATTCAGAGAGGTAGATCCAGGGGAGTAGTAAAATAGCTTTATAGATGCCCCCAAAAGCACCACCCCTACCCATACCCCGCCCCCCTCCCAGTGACAGGCGAGGTACAATAACATAATATAAAAACTCCACGTCAAGGCTCTGGCATGATCTCCCTAACCCCAAGACAGACAGGCAGGCAGAGCTCTCTAAAGAGGCTCTGGATTCACAGCTATCACTCTCCCCCCTTCTCTTCTCCCCTTCCCCTGTCATTATCTCCCGAGCCAAGACTGGAGAGGGTCTGAAGAGGTTTTCAAATCCAGTGAAGCCTGTCACATTATAAAAACATGTCGCTTTTAAACTAAATGTAAAATATCAGTAATTGAAGCGATAAATCTGCTGTTGTTTTTTTTCTTCTCTTCTCTTCTACCCCTATCCTCTCTTTCCATTCCTAACCCTCGCTCCCTCTCTTTCCTCCCCTAACCCTCGCTCCCTCTCTTTCCTCCCCTAACCATCGCTCCCTCTCTTTCCTCCCCTAACCCTCGCTCCCTCTCTTTCCTCCCCTAACCCTCGCTCCCTCTCTTTCCTCCCCTAACCCTCGCTCCCTCTCTTTCCTCCCCTAACCCTCACTCCCTCTCTTTCCTCCCCTAACCCTCGCTCCCTCTCTTTCCTCCCCTAACCCTCGCTCCCTCTCTTTCCATTCCTAACCCTCGCTCCATCTCTTTCCTCCCCTAACCCTCGCTCCCTCTCTTTCCTCCCCTAACCCTCGCTCCCTCTCTTTCCTCCCCTAACCCTCGCTCCCTCTCTTTCCTCCCCTAACCCTCGCTCCCTCTCTTTCCTCCCCTAACCCTCGCTCCCTCTCTTTCCTCCCCTAACCCTCGCTCCCTCTCTTTCCTCCCTAACCCTCGCTCCCTCTCTCTGTCTTTCGCTCTCTTTTTTTGGTGAGAGTACTTTTGATGAGCGGTAAATTGGAAATTATTTTGTGTTGTAATGCCACGCTGAAACGTCTTCCCATTACCATCCGTCAGTCATCGCCGACAGAGAAATTACTCAACTGTCAATCTGGCCATGAAAAGAGGTGGTGGGGGAAAGGGGGGTGGTGAGATTGATCAATAAAAGAGAGGGGGGTGAAAGGAGGGTGGAGGTGGGGTCCATCATATTGCTTCTGTTGTGATTGAATAAATCAAAGCTGTAGTGGAATTTAGCTGTCACTAGCATTCGTATTACCCTCACACACACCAGTGTGTGTGTGTGTGTGTGTGTCATTATCCTCCTCAAGGGCAGCAGCAAATTAAACATAATTGAAGATAAGGGAAAGTAAGAGGGAGAAATGTACAGAATCAAGCAAATGTAATAGTTCCTTTGTGCGGCTATAATTTAAGGCCTAACTATGGGACTTGAAACCTAACTGAAAGTGTCAATTTTGTGCATGAGAATGAGTGTATGTTACAAAGCATGCCCTTAAGGCAGGGATCAGGCACTTTCCTTGAGAGTATCGTCAGGGGGCCAGAAAGAATTACAAATCATTTGTAGACTGCAAATTGATCCCAAACAGATGTAATATTTGAATAAAACATAATAATTTCAAACTTTGCTTACATTTGTATAGGTTCACAAATACTGCATCTTCTATTACGAGCAGATTTTTGTAGCTCAGAAAACTTGAGGGGCCAAATAAAATCCCCCGTGGGTTGCCATTAGGGGGAACCCTGCCTTACGGGATTAGATGACACAAACAAACATTACCATGATTCTTACAATGATATTTCCGTTGTTCTGCACAGTATGCACCACATAAAGAATGTACAAATGAGTAGCCTATGTAATCTGCATTAAATGTTTGTGTGTGTGTCAGTAATGTGTTGTATTGGATTTGCCTCAAATATAACACTCTGCATTCTGGACAAAAGTGAATTACTTTGCCAAATATTTTGCAGTATTGCTTTAGTGCCTTGCAAAATGGATGTATGTTACCTTTCTTTCCTTATCCTACCTATCTTTCTGATTGGGTTCTGCCGTACATACCTACACGTACGCTACGGTCACAAGACGCAGGCCTCCTAATTGTCCCTAGAATTTCTAAGCAAACAGCTGGAGGCAGGGCTTTCTCCTATAGAGCGCCACTTTTATGGAATGGTCTGCCTACCCATGTGAGAGACGCAGACTCGGTCTCAACCTTTAAGTCTTTACTGAAGACTCATCTCTTCAGTGGGTCATATGATTGAGTGTAGTCTGGCCCAGGAGTGTGAAGGTGAACGGAAAGGTTCTGGAGCAACGAACCGCCCTTGCTGTCTCTGCCTGGCCGGTTCCCCTCTCTCCACTGGGATTCTCTGCCTCTAACCCTATTTCAGGGGCTGAGTCGCTGGCTTACTGGTGCTCTTTCATGCCGTCCCTGGGAGGGGTGCGTCACTTGAGTGGGTTGAGTCACTGACGTGATCTTCCTGTCTGGGTTTGGCGACCCCCCCTTGGGTTGTGCCGTGGCAGAGATCTTTGTGGGCTATACTCGGCCTTGTCTCAGGATGGTAAGTTGGTGGTTGAAGATATCCCTCTAGTGGTGTGGGGGCTGTGCTTTGGCAAAGTGGGTGGGGTTATATCCTTCCTGTTTGGCCCTGTCCGGGGGTATCATTGGATGGGGCCACAGTGTCTCCTGACCCCTCCTGTCTCAGCCTCCAGTATTTATGCTGCAGTAGTTTATGTGTCGGGGAGCTAGGGTCAGTTTGTTATATCTGGAGTACTTCTCCTGTCTTATCCGGTGTCCTGTGTGAATTTAAGTATGCTCTCTTTAATTCTCTCTTTCTCTCCTCAGAGGACCTGAGCCCTAGGACCATGCCTCAGGATTACCTGGCATGATGACTCCTTGCTGTACCCAGTCCACCTGGCCGTGCTACTGCTCCAGTTTCAACTGTTCCGCCTGCGGCTATGGAATCCTGACCTGTTCTACTGTGCTACCTGTCCCAGACCTGCTGTTTTCAACTCTCTAGAGACAGCAGGAGTGGTAGAGATACTCTTAATGATCGGCTATGAAAAGCCAACTGACATTTACTCCTGAGGTGCTGACTTGCTGCACCCTCGACAACTACTGTGATTATTATTATTTGACCATGCTGGTCATTTATGAACATTTGAACATCTTGGCCATGTTCTGTTATAATATCCACCCGGCACAGCCAGAAGAGGACTGGCCACCCCTCATAGCCTGGTTCCTCTCTAGGTTTCTTCCTAGGTTTTGACCTTTCTAGGGAGTTTTTCCTAGCCACCGTGCTTCTACACCTGCATTGCTTGCTGTTTGGGGTTTTAGGCTGGGTTTCTGTACAGCACTTTGAGATGTCAGCTGATATACGAAAGGCTATATAAATACATTTGATTTGAAGTTTTGGAACATTTTTATTTTGTACAGGCTTCCTTCTTTTCACTCTGTCAACTAGGTTAGTATTGTGGAGTAAATACAATGCTGTTCATCCATCCTCAGTGTTCTCCTATTATAGCCTGTAACTGTTTTTAAAGTCGCCATTGGCCTGAGTGGTTTCTTTCCTCTCCGGCAACCGAGTTAGGAAGGACGCCTGTATCTTGTAGTGACTGGGTGTATTGATACACCATCCAAAGTGCAATTCATAACTTTACCATGCTCAAAAGGATATTCAATGTCTGCTTATTTTATTTTTACCCATCTACAAATAGGTGCCCTTCTTTGCAAGGCATTTGAAAAGCTCCCTGATCTTTGTGGTTGAATCTGTGTTTGAAATGTACTGCTTGACTGAATGACCTTACAGATACAATCCTTCGGAAAGTATTCAGACCCCTTGATTTTTCCCACATTTTGTTAGGTTACATCCTTATTCTAAAATGTGTTAAATAGTTGTTTTCCCCTCAACAATCTACACAACAATACCACAAAATGACAAAGCAAAAACAGTTTTTTAGAATTTTTTGCTAATTTATATAAAATAAAAAAAAACTGAAATATAACATTTACATAAGCATTCTGACCCTTTACTCAGTATTTTGTTGAAGCACCTGTAATGGGATTCGGGAAGCAAGTTCAGGGAGTGAATAATTTATTAAATGAATGAAACATAATACAAAACAAGAAACACGAACAATGCACAGACATGAAACTGAAACAGAAATAATAATGCCTGGGAAAGAAACCAGAGGAAGTGACATATATAGGGAAGGTAATCAGGGAGGTGATGGAGTCCAGGTGAGTCTGATGACGTGCTGGTGTGCGTAAAGATTGACAGGTGTGCGCCATAACGAGCAGCCTGGTGACCTAGAGCACCAGAGAGGGAGTATACGTGACAGCACCTTTGGCAGCGATTACAGCCTTCTTGGGTATGACGCTAAAAGCTTGGCACACCTGCATTTGGGGAGTTTATCCCATTCTTCTCTGCAGATCCTCTCAAGCTCTGTCAGGTTGGATGGGGAGCATCACTGCATAGCTATTTTTAGGTCTCTCCAGAGATGTTTGATCGGGTTCAAGTCCGGTCTCTGGCTGGGCCACTCAAGGACACTCCTGCGTTGTCTTGGCTGTCTGCTTAGAGTCGTTGTCCTGTTGGAAGCTTAACCTTTTCCCCCGTCTGAGGTCCTGAGCAATCTGGCACAGCGTTTCATCAATAATCTTTCTGTACCTAGGTCCGGTGTTACATCATCAATTTGTTTCGATCACATTTTTACTAACATGGCTGAACATTGTTCTAAAGCTGTATCGGTGGCACTAGGTTGTAGTAATCATAACTTTGCACTCACTAGGAAAACTAAAATACCAATGGCTGGCCCTAAGGTAATCTACCGAAGGTCCTACAGAGGGTTCAATCAGGACTCATTTGTGGATGAGATTAAGAATGTGCCAATGGTTAGAAGTGTGTAGTAAGGAGGATCCTGAAATGTCACCAAGTTTGTTTATGACATTATTGATGAGTGTAGAAGACAAGTACGCCCCTTTAAGAAAATAAACCGTGAGGTCAAATGGTGCCCCATGGATTGATGATGAGCTGAGAAAGGTAATGATTCAACGTTATGCCAAAAAAGCAGCAGATAAATCTGGCACTCTGTTTGATAAGCAACGATTTTGTGAATTCAGAAATCTTGTGACCAAGCTTAACAAAGGAAAGAAGGAGGGATTTTATCAGCACAACATTGATGAAGTAAAGGGTGATGGGGGAAAAACTGTGGGGAACGTTGAACGCTACTATGGGTTGGAATTCGAATATGTCTGCCTCTTTTGTTGAATCAGAGGGTATATTTATTACAAAACCAAACCCCATCGCAAACTACTTTAATTAATATTTTGCAGGCAAGTGGACAAGTTGAGGAATGCTTTGATTCAACTGATGGCTCCATGTCATATTCTCTTATAAAAGATTGTATCATGAAGGAGTGCATGTTCGAATTTCACCAAGTAGAAAGGGAAGAGGTAGAAAGGATGCTGTTGTCTCCTTCAGATGACAAGTCACCTGGTACAGATAATCTTGATGCCAAATTGCTTAGAGTTACAGTTTACCAAAAATCTACCCCAATCTCTCATATTTTTAATAAGTGCTTGATGTATGGGATGTGCCCAGAAGTCATGAAAGAGTCAAAGGTTGTTCCACTACCTGAGGATACAAAAATCTGCATTCACAGGTGCTAAGCTTTTTTAAAACTAGGCAAGTCAGTTAAGAACAAATTCTTATTACAATGACGGCCTACCCTGGCCGACACTGGGCCAATTGTGCACCTCCCTATGGGACTCCCAATCACGGCTGTATTTGATACAGCCTGGATTCGAACCAGGGACTGTAGTGCCTTAGACCACTGCGCCACTCGGGAGCCGAATTAATTTAAGTACATTTATATCTGTACAAATCAAGGATTATTTCTCATGTAATGGTCTGATAAAAGGTTTTCAGCATGAATACATAGAAGAGCATTACGAGTACGGCCTTAGCACAAATTACAGATGATTGGTTAAAGTTAGTTCGTGCAGTGTTGCTAGATTTCAGTGCTGCTTTTTATCATGAACTGTTAAAAGTAAACTCAAATTTTATGGTTTTAAGTCTGCAGCTCTATCCAGGAGAAGGCAAAAAGTGTTATTTAATGGTAGCTTTTCAAACAGTAAAGACATACACTGTGGTTTTCCTCAAGGAAGCTGCCTAGGCCCACTTCTCTACTCTATCTTTACTAATGTTTTACCTTCAGTAATGAACAACGCAAGAGTGGAAATGGATTCTGATGATTCTACAGTGTATTGCACAGCATTAGAATGTAATGAGCTAACAGATGTACTGAGTAGTGAACTAAGAATGGTGTCTGTGTGGGTTGATATGAACAAATTGGTGTTGAACATTTCTAAAACTAAATGTATTCTATATAGAACGCAGCTTTATTTGGACGCAGCTTTATCATGGTCAGAACACATAGATACTATTGTTATTAAGATGGGTAAGGGAATTGCTGTTCCAAGAAAATGTTCAATGTATGTAACATCTAACACTCTGAATCAGGTGATTCAATCCCTGGTCCTATCACACTTAGAGTACTGTCCAGTTATATGGTCATCTGCAGCAATGAAATATATAAAAAAATCTCCAAATGGCTCAAAACAGGGCTGCCAGATTAGCTCTTCGTTGCTCTATCCATATGAATATTATCCAAATGCATCAGAATCTCTCATGGCTTCACGTTGAAAACAAATTACTATCCAGTCTTCTGATTTTCTTCAGGAATGTTCTATTTTTCAAAAAACAACAGTATTTTTCTGGACAGTTAGTAACACACATAACCACCGAACCAGACAGGTAAATTCAGGGCATCTAGACAACCCAAGCCAAGGACAGCTGAAAAACATCCCCACAGCATGATGCTGCCACCACCATGCTTCACTGTAGGGATGGTGCCAGGTTTCCTCCAGATGTGACGATTGGCATTCAGGCAAAAGAGTTCAATCTTGGATTCATCAGACCAGAAAATATTGTCTTTAGGTGCCTTTTGGCTAACTCCAAGCAGGCTGTCATGTGCCTTTTACTGAGGAGTGGCTTCTGTCTGGCCACTCTATCATAAAGGCCTAATTGATGGAGTGCTGCAGAGATGGTTGTCCTTCTGGAAGGGTCTCCCATCTCCACAGAGGAACTCTAGAGCTCTGTCACAGTGACCATCGGGTTCTTTGTCACCTCCCTGACCAAGGCCCTTCTCCTCCGATTGCTCAGTTTGGCCGGTCGGCCAGCTCTAGGAAGAGTCTTGGTGGTTCCAAACTTCTTCCATTTAAAAATGGAGGTCACTGTTTTCTTGGGGACCTTCAATGCTGCAGAAATGTTTTGGTACCCTTCCCCAGATCTGTGCCCCGACACAATCCTGTCTTGGAGCTCTACAGACAATTCCTTTGACCTCATGGCTTGGTTTTGCTCTGAAATGTACTGTCAACGGTAGGACCTTATATAGACAGGTGTGTGCCTTTCCAAATCAAGTTGTAGGAACATCTCAAGGATGATCAATGGAAACAGAATGCACCTGAGCACAATTTTGAGTCTATAGCAAAGGGTATGAATACTTGTAAATAAGGTATTTCTGTTTTTGTTTTTAATACATTTCTAAAAAAATAATAATTAAAAAACAGTTTTTGCTTTGTCATTAATAAGAAATTATTTTCTTTAATCAATTTTAAAATAAGCCTGTAACAAAATGTAGAAAAAGTCAAAGGGTCTGAATACTTTCCGAAAGAACTGTAATTGCTTGTGTGGGGTAAAGATATGAGGTAATCATTCAAAAATGATGTAAATACTATTAATGCACGCAGAGTGCGCCCATGCAACTTATTATGTGACTGGTTAAGCAAATGTTTACTCCTGAACTTATTTACGCTTGCCATAACAAAGGGGTTGAATAGTTATTGACTCGAGACATTTCAGCTTTTCATTTTGAATTAATTTGTAAAAATAGAAGAAAAAAAACACAATTCCACTTTAACATTATGGACGTGTGTCGGCCAGTGACCACCGATCCATATTAAACTCAGGCTGTAACGCAACAAAATGTGAAAAAAGTCAAAGGCTGTAAATACTTTCTGAAGGCACTCTGTGTTTGTTTCCCTCTACAATGCCCACAAGCCGCACAGGACTCATTAGAACAAGGTGGACAATACCTGGCACTAAATCAGACTGAGGGTTAAAAAGAACATCACTAATGGTGATGTTCTGTCCTAAACAGAAGACCATACAACATCACTAATGGTGATGTTCTGTCCTACACAGAAGACCATACAACATCACTAATGGTGATGTTCTGTCCTACACAGAAGACCATACAACATCACTAATGGTGATGTTCTTTCCTACACAGAAGACCATACAACATCACTAATGGTGATGTTCTTTCCTACACAGAAGACCATACAACATCACTAATGGTGATGTTCTTTCCTAAACAGAAGACCATACTCAATTATTTCCCAATCTTCTGAACTTCCCAACACCTTTCTGATGTCTGTCAGACATTTCAAACCACACTAGCAGATTGATTTGTAATAGACTGCGATAGCCCAATTGAATCAATTCTTTGGTCCCTCACAAAGGATAAGAAAACAAACGTGCGTGTGTGTGTGTGTGTGTGTGTGTGTGTGTGTGTGTGTGTGTGTGTGTGTGTGTGTGTGTATACAGTATGCTGTGATATGTGTGTGTAATGGCGATTGTGTGGCCGGCTGTACGTGTGTGTGTTTTGCTGTGTAGAGTGGCTCAGCGGTATAGTCGCCGAGTGAGAGAGGGAGTGAGAACTCCTGTATTGCTCAATGCTAAATTAATTGCACCAATTATTCACGGAGAGAGTTGTCTAGTGGCGGCCTTCGGGGGGCGAGGCCCTGACCGCTCTCCCTCATTTTTAATTGGCTGTCCTGTTGAATAATTGATTGGAGCAAATGCGAAATGGATGGGAAGGTCCAAGTGTCTTTCATCACACCAGACCGGCCCCTCTGACAGCCAGGCACAAACAAACTCGCTGCTCTCCACAATAAACAAACATGTGGAATAAATCCACACACACTGGGGAGGCTGCACATACAGATAGGACTTCACACACAAACACACAAACACACACACACACACACACAGCTGGACGGAGAGATGTTTTGAACTTCACTCAGCATGTATTGACCTAACAACACTGAGAATGTACAGACGCAGAGAGGCTCAGTTGGATTGGATAACGAAGTCTGCAAAGCTGAAGGATTCCTTTCCAACGCAGTGTGTGTGTGTTATGTTGATGAGAATGAAATAGGACTGGTGAATGACTGAGTAACCCAGAGTGAGAGGGACCTACACTACGGCAAAGAGGAGAGGAGGGAGAAAGATGGTCAAATCGGTTTGTTAGAACCATTGGTGCTAATATTGACCTAGCGAAGCCAGTCCACATACGACCATTCGATACCAATTGAGACTGCAGATAGCATCACACGCACACACCCTACCCCTCCTAGCAAACACACACACCCATCCCCAGTAATCAAAGGCTATTAACTCCCAGTGCTTTCACAACAAAACAGATGTAAGATTCCTGAGTGGTGTGGGCCAGTGACTGTTGTCTCTACCTACAGACCAGTAGAAAAACAATTAGTGTAGCTTTGGCCCCATTGTCCGGCACAATCAATAGTCCCTGATAGTCTTGTAAGCCTATTGACCGAGTGAAGCGGTTCTCTCTCAACTCCATCTCTAGCACAGAGAGAGAGAGAGAGAGAGAGAGAGAGAGAGAGAGAGAGAGAGAGAGAGAGAGACCCTACTCCTGGATTAAGACTCAGCCCTGCAAGCCATGACACAATCAGAGATGGAGACAGAGGCTGGGCATGTTACCTAGTGTGGAGAAGGACCCTCAGAACATGGATCTATGGATGGAGAGGTGTATGTGTGGGGAGGGGTAAAGGAGGTAGGCTGTGTGTGTGTGTGCCCTTACATACTGTATGTATGTGCATGGATTTCTGCATGTATGTGCTATTTTCTTGTATCTGATTGGTTGTGTTTGAACACGCTTGCTCGCTCACGCTGCTCATTACATGAGTAAGCGAATGCTCCTACCATTGTCCCTCCCAAGCAACTTTGACCAGTGTTTTGGCTTACTGCCCCGCATACTGCTGGTATCCACAGCGCTAACTTGTGAGTTGGTGACCTACCACTCGTTTAGTAAAGCGCAGGCAGGATCCATACGGTGAGTAAGTCCTCCGCCTTCTCTCTGTTTACCGTACTGGTGCACGTGTGATCAAGTCTGTGTTGCTTGTTGTGTGTGTGTGTGTGTGTGTGTGTGTGTGTGTGTGTGTGTGTGTGTGTGTGTGTGTGTGTGTGTGTGTGTGTGTGTGTGTGTGTCATTTCACTGGCGGAGCTTGTTTTCGGGAGGCGGGGTATGGGTTGTGTTTGCGAACTCATTTTTAGCTCACAACAACGGCAGCATGGCTAATACTAGACAGAACAACGCCTCGACGCTCGGCGCGGAAGAGCAATACTTATCAAGCACTGCACTCCATGAACTACTCCATCAACACAAATTGTTCCATACAATATCTAATAGAGCCGTTTGTACCAACAAAAAGAGCTGATGATCTGTTTCAGGATGTCATATAATTTAAAACACAGTTTAGAGTCTGAGGTGGAGGACGTTAAAGGGCGTGAATGTCACAAGTCAGACCGCATTCAAAACTAGGCCTGAGGATTTTCTCAATCTTCCAAACAACACTCGACAAGCACTCTTCCAAAGGAGGCTACCTAAAAAAAACAGAGAAAAAAAACATTTGAGGCGCTATAACTATTTAAAATCGATGGAATTGAAGACGTAAAGACGGAGGAACCTTGGCATGACACGGAAGTCAAGGCCAAGAAACTGCTGGCAGGTCATCTCAAACCGGACCCTAAACTCATCGAGATGGAGAGGGCGCATAGGAATGGCACTTTAGTCCCCGATGGTTGGCACCAGATCTGTAGTGGTGAAACTGCTCAGGTTCAAAGACAAGGATGGGAACCAAAATCTTCATCAATGTAGACTTCTCCGAAAAGGTACGCCTACAAAAGAGAGCAATTGCTGCCACGACTAACTGAAGAACAAACAACAAAAAAGGCAACATCACAAACCTGAAGTATGATCAGGTGGTTGGTCACCAACCCTCTCGTAGGCATATGGAAGGTGCCTCTGCTATAGTCCACTGATTTGACCCACACGGATCCACACATATATCTTTACTCTGCTTTGTTCATGCGTTTCACCTAACCTCAACACCAAAAGCACACATCGCTCTAAATGCCACAACCCTCTGAAGTGTTCAGTGGTGTTATGTGGACTGTGTGCATTCCATAGGAAAGTGTTTGACATGTGAGGCACTTCTATGTTTTTCCATTCCACTCTCTGGATGATTCCGACTGTGCATCGCTCTTAGTTGGGCAGGATATCAACCCTGATAACATGGTCTTCAACACATTAGATATTAATGAAGCCAACGATAAATATAATGATTGTGTCATTCCAAATTCAAACTGAAATGTACCAGAAATAAGTCTATCACATGTAATTCCAAGACAAGCTTATTTTCTACCTTTCATTTGAACGTTCAGTCTTCCTAAAAAATCATGACCACCTTGTTCATTATTTGTCTTCTCTCAGTCATGAATTTTCCATTGTTGCCCTTACAGAAACTTGGTTGACTAAAGAGGACAACCACGCTTTATGACATGTCCCAACCACGCTTTATGACATGTCCCAACCACGCTTTATGACATGTCCCAACCACGCTTTATGATATGTCCCAACCACGCTTTATGACATGTCCCAACCACACTTTATGACATGTCCCAACCACACTTTATGACATGTCCCAACCACGCTTTATGACATGTCCCAACCACGCTTAATGACATGTCCCAACCACGCTTTATGACATGTCCCAACCACACTTTATGACATGTCCCAACCACACTTTATGACATGTCCCAACCACGCTTTATGACATGTCCCAACCACGCTTAATGACATGTCCCAACCACGCTTTATGACATGTCCCAACCACGCTTTATGACATGTCCCAACCACGCTTTATGACATGTCCCAACCACGCTTTATGACATGTCCCAACCACGCTTTATGACATGTCCCAACCACGCTTTATGACATGTCCCAACCACGCTTTACGACATGTCCCAACCACGCTTTATGACATGTCCCAACCACGCTTTATGACATGTCCCAACCACGCTTTATGACATGTCCCAACCACGCTTTATGACATGTCCCAACCACGCTTTATGACATGTCCCAACCACGCTTTACGACATGTCCCAACCACACTTTATGACATGTCCCAACCACGCTTTATGACATGTCCCAACCACGCTTTATGACATAATGCTGTTCACCACTGTGGAACATCAAGAGTGGGAGGAAGAGTGTCGATTTTTGTTCATAAACAATTTCAATTCTTTGTGAGAGAACCTCGCACATAGATCTGATAACATTGATGTTGAATGTCTTTCATAGAAATTCCCTCCGTGTAGTAAAAAAACGTGGTAAGACTGACCAGCTCATCTGCCACCCTTATTAATAATATCTTAACAAATTCTTTGAAAAATGTGGCTAATACAGGTATAGTTCATCCTGACATTTCTGACCACGTTCCAATGTTCTACTTCTCTTCGGCAGCTGGAAATGAACAGATGGGAGTGATTAATAGCTTTAAATGTAGAATATTTAACAAAAGTAATTGTGAGTGCTTTAAGATGTTGATTGATGATATTTCATGGGAACATTTTTATAATTAGACCGATGTGGAGCCTGCTTACCAGACTTTTCTCACATCTTTCAATTCTGTTTTTCACCACTGATTTCCATGAGTTGAACCATGTAAGAGAGCAGCAGAAGGATTTTGGAAATCTTGGTTTATAACCGGTCTCCAAAAATCCTCAGTTAAAAAAAAACAAGTTTCTCACAAATCCCTCTACCCTGAATTCTGATAATTACAAAAAGTTAAGAAGAAATGTACTCACCTGCTTCAGACATCCCCACAAAAAAATATTTTACTAACAAATTCCAAGAATCCTTAAATAATATAAAGTTGACTTGGAAAATCATCAATCAACTCTTGAATAAGAAAAAGGAATCTACAATGATTCCATCTCAATTTATTGTTGGAAATAAGAGCTTTAATGATCCTGATGTTATTTCATGTGAATTGAATAACTTTTTTGTGAATGTGTCAAAGAAAATGGAGAAAACTGATGGAAATCCCATGGATTACACTAAGGGACATTTCCCTTCTCTGCTTGAGTTTGATCCTCCTGATATAATGTAGGTGATGGAGGTAGTTGGTAACTTAAAGATATCAGCAGCATGTCTTGATAAGATTGGTGCCTGTTTGCCTTCCTCGATTACTGAGCCTCTATGCAAACTGGTATTGTTCATAAAGATTAGAGAATTGCCAACGTTATCCCTCTCTATAAATCTGAGGATCCAAGATCTTTTACAAATTATTGCCCAATATCTGTACTGCCATGTTTTTCTAAAATCCTAGAACAATTGGTGTGTAAGAGAATGTTGAAACATTTAAATCAACACTGTATTTTATATGACCACCAATATGGTTTTCGTAAAGACTACTCCTCAGATATGGCTCTTTTGCAACTTGTGGATCAAATCTTTACAGCCCTTAACAACAATTAATACGCTCTTGGCATCTTTTTTAGATTTATCCAAAGCGTTTGATCAGGAAATATTACTTTCTAAATTGCATTATTACGGTTTTCACGATTATACATTTAATTGGTTATATAGTTATGTTTATCATAGAGAACAATTTGTTTATGCAAACGGCTGTGCACGGCTGTGCCACAGGGTTGGATGATTGGACCTTTGTTATTCGTAATCTATATCAATGACCTAGCTGCTGTGTCTTCTACCGTATTTCCCGTTCTCTTTGTTGATGATACCAATTAGATTATATCGCACATGAATTTTGATTCACTAACTAATGAAGCCAACTCAGGTATGGCCAAATTTTCTGAATGTTTCCAGATAAACAAATTATCTTGAAATGTAAAAAAAAATCAAACTTTATTGTATTCACTAGTAAGAATAAGAAATATTGTTTAAAAAAAAGTTTAAAAAAGGGTCGGAATCTCAAATTGGTGGGAATAAAATGGACATTTCAGGTCACATTCACTAGATTCCTAGGAGTTCTAATTGATGAAAAGTTACCCTGGAAAGATCATATTCAATTTGTCAGTAGCAAAGTGATGAAATCTGTTGGTATCATCAGAAAGCTTAGTGGTTTGGTTCATCAGGCTTGCTTCCTAACTCTATACTATAACTTAATTCACCCATATCTAATTTACTGTAATATTGTCTGGGCCAGTAAATATGCCTCCTACTTACACAAATGACTCATCATACAAAATACATTTGCAAGACTATAAACCTATTTTAATTACCTGGCTACAGCTGCACATTTGTTTAAGAAATTCAATATCTTGTCTATTTACAACATTAATGTACACCAATTATGCACTTTCATCTACAAATACTCATACCTACCAGACAGTTTACCTAAACCCTTCAAGTGGTTTCTTCCAGGGTAATTCTGAAATACATCTATATACAGATGAAGTCGGAAGTTTACATACACCTTAGCCAAATACATTTAAACTCTGTTTTTCACAATTCCTGACATTTAATCCTAGTAAAAATGCCCTGTCATAGGTCAGTTAGGATCACCACTTTATTTTAAGAATGTGAAATGTCAGAATAATAGTAGAGAGAATGATTTCAGCTTTCATATCTTCCATCACATTCCCAGTGGGTCAGAAGTTTACATACACTCAATTAGTATTTGGTAGCATTGTCTTTAAATTGTTTAACTTGGGTCGATGTTTCGGGTAGCCTTCCACAAGCTTCCCACAGTAAGTTGGGTGAATTTTGGCCCATTCCTCCTGACAGAGCTGTCAGGTTTGTAGGCCTCCATACTCGCACACACTTTTTCAGTTCTACCCACACATTTTCTATAAGATTGAGGTCAGGGCTTTGTGATGGCCACTCCAATACCTTGACTTTGTTGTCCTTAAGCCATTTTGCCTCTACTTCCTGACCGATGTCTTGAGATGTTGCTTCAATATTTTCACTGAATTTTCCTCCCTCATGATGCCATCTATTTTGTGAAGTGCACCAGTCCCTCCTGCAGCAAAGCACCCCACAACATGATGCTGCCAACCCCGTGCTTCACAGTTAGGATGGTGTTCTTTGGCTTGCAAGCCTCCCCCTTTTTCCTCCAAACATAACAATGGTCATTATGGCCAAACAGTTCTATTTTGTTTCATCAGACCAGAGGACATTTCTCCAAAAAGTACGATCTTTGTCCCCATTTGCAGTTGCAAACCGTAGTCTGTTTTTTTATGGCGGTATTGGAGCAGTGGCTTCTTCCTTGCTGAGCGGCCATTCAAGATATGTCGATATAGGACTCGTTTAACTGTGGATATAGATGCTTTTGTACCTTTTTCCTCCAGCATCTGCACAAGATCCTTTGCTCTTGTTCTGGGATTGATTTGCACTTTTCGCACCAAAGTGCTTCATCTCTAGGAGACAGAACCTTCCTGAGCGGTATGACGGCTGCGTGGTCCCATGGTGTTTATACTTGCGTACTATTGTTTGTAGAGATGAACGTGGTACTTTCAGGCATTTGGAAATTGCTCCCATGGATGAACCAGACTTGTGGAGGTCTACAATTGTTTTTCTGAGGTCTTAAATGATTTCTTTGATTTCCCCATGATGTCAAGCAAAGAGGCACTGAGTTTGAAGGTAGGCCTTGAAATACATCCCACAGGTACACCTCCAATTGACTCAAATTATGTCAATTCGCCTATCAGAAGCTTCTAAAGCCATGACATAATTTTCTGGAATTTTCCAAGCTGTTTAAAGGCTCAGTCATCTTAGTGTATGTAAACTTCTGACCCACTGGAATTGTGATACAGTGAATTATAAGTGAAATAATCTGTCCGTAAACAATTGTTGGAAAAATTACTTGTGTCATGCACAAAGTAGATGTCCTAACTGACTTGCCAAAACTATAGTTTGTTCACAAGAAATTTGTGGAGTGGTTGAACAACGAGTTTTAATGACTCCAACCTAAGTACAGTGCCTTGCGAAAGTATTCGGTATCCAATCGAGAATCTGTGGAAAGAACTGAAAACTGCTGTTCACAAATGCTCTCCATCTAACCTCACTGAGCTCGAGCTGTTTTGCAAGGAGGAAGGGGAAAAATATTCAGTCTCTCGATGTGCAAAACTGATAGAGACATACCCCAAGCAACTTACAGCTGTAATCGCAGCAAAAGGTGGCGCTACAAAGTATTAACTTAAGGGGGCTGAATCATTTTGCACGCCCAATTTTTCAGTTTTTGATTTGTTAAAAAAGTTTGAAATATCCAATAAATGTCGTTCCACTTCATGATTGTGTCCCACTTGTTGTTGATTCTTCACAAAAAAATACAGTTTTATATCTTTATGTTTGAAGCCTGAAATGTGGCAAAAGGTCGCAAAGTTCAAGGGGGCCGAATACTTTCGCAAGGCACTGTATATGTAAACTTCCGACTTCAACTGTAACACAAGACACTGTAGTAACCCCACTGCCACACCTCACATAGAGAAACTGACTGTCAGATACAGAGGTACCATACTCTGGAATTCTTATCGTCACATTGCCGAAACATCATCATCCCTAAATAACTTCAAGTGAAGACTGGGGGTCAGCCTGATGAACCAAACTACCCAATATTCCCCTCAATGTATCCTAACTCTCTCCCTCACACGCACACACACTTTTTCTTGTATACTGAGTATATCATGTCAAATTTAAAATGATTAGCTTTGTGTAACTGATTGATCTTTTAGATTTTTTTTTTGCACTTACAGTGGGGCAAAAAAGTATTTAGTCAGCCACCAATTGTGCAAGTTCTCCCACTTAAAAAGATGAGAGAGGCCTGATGAACATTACAGGCCTCTCTCATCTTTTTAAGTGGGAGAACTTGCACAATTGGTGGCTGACTAAATAATTTTTTGCTCCACTGTATATTCGCGGCGTGGTTTTCATAATAGCCCTTTTGGGCTTCCAACCTCAACTGCACACCATTTTTACTTTTGATCTGTACTGTTTTGTCAATTTACCTATTTTCTTTGGTGCAAATAAATAACACCCCCCCCCCAAAAAAACAAAACAGGTATGCGCACACTCTACCCAACCGGAGAAAGGCCTAGGTAGTGCACCATGATGTATCATCATGTCTGAGACCAAAAAGTGAACCATCGCCCACCAACCAGGCTAGATCGTTTTCTTGCCAAGCAGTAACAACAATTGACTTTATAAAAGGCTCGGGTTTAACACCAACAACAACACCTGCAACTAAAAATGCAACTACTGAAGATAAACACATAGCACAATCTGCTGGGCATCACTCCGCTCTGTTTACGTCCTCATTACCACCATGAACATGGAAACAGCTGGGCTGGAGCTGCTCACTAAAATCTCCACATGCCCATTGTCTTCTAGGGAAGCAGGGGATGAGGAGGAGGAGGAGAAAGCGAGAGCGCGTGGAGGACCGGACCAGCTGTTTCGATGAGGGTGCGGCAGCGGTGAAACAGGTGTCACTCCCACTGACGGTCTGTGTCTGGCTTCACCCCATGCCCCCCCCCCCTCCGAACATCCACCCACAGCTCCCTCACCCCCACCCCCACACCTCTCCTCTGCCTCGCCTGGCAGGCTGCTTCTAGGAGACACCTCACCCCACTCTGTCGAACTGCCGCCACTCAATCACATGCTGAGACATTAGAGAAAGTTAAACACAGTGGATGTATCATATTACGCCAATAACATAACACAAGAAGTATAAATTAGAATTATGATTGAGTCAAAAGACGTAGACTATATTATAGCGTATGTGTGGGCATGTAAGAGTATGAAAGAGTTGACAGTACATATTCACAGAGTATGTGTGGGCATGTAAGAAGTTGAAGAGTTGATAGTACATATTCACAGAGTATGTGTGGGCATGTAAGAAGTTGAAGAGTTGATAGTACATATTCACAGAGTATGTGTGGGCATGTAAGAGTATGAAAGAGTTGATAGTACATATTCACTGAGTATGTGTGGGCATGTAAGAGTATGAAAGAGTTGACAGTACATATTCACAGAGTATGTGTGGGCATGTAAGAGTATGAAAGAGTTGATAGTACATATTCACTGAGTATGTGTGGGCATGTAAGAGTATGAAAGAGTTGACAGTACATATTCACAGAGTATGTGTGGGCATGTAAGAGTATGAAAGAGTTGACAGTACATATTCAGAGTATGTGTGGGCATGTAAGAAGTTGAAGAGTTGATAGTACATATTGACAGAGTATGTGTGGGCATGTAAGAAGATGAAGAGTTGATAGTATATATTCACAGAGTATGTGTGGGCATGTAAGAAGTTGAAGAGTTGACAGTACATATTCAGAGTATGTGTGGGCATGTAAGAAGATGAAGAGTTGATAGTATATATTCACAGAGTATGTGTGGGCATGTAAGAAGTTGAAGAGTTGACAGTACATATTCAGAGTATGTGTGGGCATGTAAGAAGATGAAGAGTTGATAGTACATATTCACAGAGTATGTGTGGGCATGTAAGAAGTTGAAGAGTTGATAGTATATATTCACAGAGTATGTGTGGGCATGTAAGAAGATGAAGAATTGATAGTATATATTCACAGAGTATGTGTGGGCATGTAAGAAGATGAAGAGTTGATAGTATATATTCACAGAGTATGTGTGGGCATGTAAGAAGATGAAGAGTTGATAGTACATATTGACAGAGTATGTGTGGGCATGTAAGAAGATGAAGAGTTGATAGTATATATTCACAGAGTATGTGTGGGCATGTAAGAAGTTGAAGAGTTGATAGTATATATTCACAGAGTATGTGTGGGCATGTAAGAAGTTGAAGAGTTGATAGTATATATTCACAGAGTATGTGTGGGCATGTAAGAAGTTGAAGAGTTGATAGTACATATTGACAGAGTATGTGTGGGCATGTAAGAAGTTGAAGAGTTGATAGTATATATTCACAGAGTATGTGTGGGCATGTAAGAAGTTGAAGAGTTGATAGTATATATTCACAGAGTATGTGTGGGCATGTAAGAGTATGAAAGAGTTGACAGTACATATTCAGAGTATGTGTGGGCATGTAAGAAGTTGAAGAGTTGATAGTACATATTGACAGAGTATGTGTGGGCATGTAAGAGTATGAAAGAGTTGACAGTACATATTCAGAGTATGTGTGGGCATGTAAGAAGTTGAAGAGTTGATAGTACATATTCACAGAGTATGTGTGGGCATGTAAGAAGTTGAAGAGTTGATAGTATATATTGACAGAGTATGTGTGGGCATGTAAGAAGTTGAAGAGTTGACAGTACATATTCACAGAGTATGTGTGGGCATGTAAGAAGTTGAAGAGTTGATAGTATATATTCACAGAGTATGTGTGGGCATGTAAGAAGTTGAAGAGTTGATAGTATATATTCACAGAGTATGTGTGGGCATGTAAGAAGTTGAAGAGTTGATAGTATATATTCACAGAGTATGTGTGGGCATGTAAGAAGTTGAAGAGTTGATAGTACATATTCATAATGGCTTGTAACATGTGTTTGTATGGAGAGGCTCAGTCAGTAGAGCACGGCTCTCGCAAAGCAAAGGCTTGTGGGTTATATTCCCGCTGGGGCCACCTATATGTAAAATGTATGCACGTAAGTCACTTCGGATAAAAGCATCTGCTAAATGCCATATACACTATATGATAAATTATATTATGTAGCTGAGCTAGGCTGATAATACAGTGGCTGCTTGTACAGTCAGTGTACTACAACTCATATATATATATATATATATATATATATATATATATATATATATATATATATAGATAGATCTCAGTCTTATCTTCAGGCCTTTGGCCACGTCGTCATTGTCCAAGATAGTGGTGTTAGAGGGACCGGGGCTAGTGCAGGTGCGTAGAACGCAGGAGGGGCAGTAATTACTCTGGTGTCAGGGCTCCTGCGGCGACTCCTCCCCAGCATCCATAACCCGTCGTCCTGCCACGGGATAAACGCTGCGCCATCCATCACGCGCCCACTTGACAAACACCTTCTATAATAGAAGTTTATTTTTATGGGGGACTGAATCAAGGACTTTCCCATGCATACAAACACGTGTCACAATTATTTATGGCTTCTGCTGAGACGCACAATATGTCATATCAAAGTCCCATCCTCCGTCCCCGGCGCCCGCGCCAGCCTGTCAATATCTCTGCTGCTATCAATAATGTGGAACACCGCTACGATAAGCCTCCGGGATTCTGAGGTCATTCCGCTGGCGCGAGCGAGCATGGAGGGACACACACAGACACTCATACACACGAGTCCTTAATGCACTGTAAGCGGTTACAGACAGAATAGCAGAAAGAGCTAGGCTGAAACACACACACACACACACACACACACACACACACCTTTAATTATCCTTCTAGTTTCCACCATAATCCCCCCGACTAAAACAACAATTACCAAAACAAAGATACAAGTTCAAAAATGAACCTGACTCGTTTTGGAGAGAGGACCAACATGGATTTTTGTTTGTCAATCAAATGGCAGGTAAGGCCATAGCAAAAAAAAACGGTCAAAGACGAGTGAGCATGGGAGAGTGTGTGTGTGTGTGTGTGTGTGTGTGTGTGTGTGTGTGTGTGTATGCACGCACGCGCGTGTTTACTAGAATGAGTGGCAAACAGGGGAGGGAATATAGAAGGGAAAAAATAACAACTGAAAGGAAATCCCTGCACTGCAGCCTCCAAATCTGAGGGCTGTCAATCTGGGTGAGTGGCAACCCCTTTTGCCCAGAGAAAAGGCAATAAATTGGGGTTCCAGATAAGGCCTGCAACACCAGTGCCATGCCTGACAAAAAATGAGCGGCTTTTCCGTAGGCTACTTGAGTGCTGTCAATCAGCGTGACTGCCAGGCTCACACATCGCCAGCAGAGAGACGGAGAGAAGAAAAAACAGATTACAGAGGGGGGAGAGAGGAAGGAAGAGAGGAAGGGAGAGAGGGAGCGAGAGAGGAAGGGAGAGAGGGAGGGAGAGAGGGAGGGAGAGAGGGAGCGAGAGAGGAAGGGAGAGAGGAAGGGAGAGAGGAAGGGAGAGAGAGCGCATTAAGCTGGAGCTAGAGGAAAATGAATAAATATGATAAATTGAAATGATGAGATTGTGGTACTTGGTGTTTTGGATTCTGCTACCCGCAGGGATTAGGCCCCATTCACTGTCATTTTCATTGATGTGCTTCAACAACACACGCAGACAAACACACACACACACATACAAACTCAAGTATATATTGCCTTTTTAACTAGTCCTATACTTCGCCAAAATCTCTTGGGCACTGACAAAACCTTAAAATAAAACTAGACATCTAAAAACCAACAATAACACACACACACAAAAACAATAGCTCATGGAACTACAGGATAGCTTTGTCCTGTGAAGGCATTAGACGTATGGTCCAGGAGAGATAGCAGCAACAGTAAATGATTACCTATTACAAAGCAGGCCTTTGTAATAAAATGTGTCAGGAGAGTATTATCAATTCACCAGTTCAGTGAAGATAGTATTTCTGAAGCCACAGAGAGAGAGAGAGAGAGAGAGAGAGAGAGAGAGAGAGAGAGAGAGAGAGAGAGAGAGAGAGAGAGAGAGAGAGAGAGAGAGAGAGAGAGAGAGAGAGAGAGAGGGAGAGGGAGAGGGAGAGGGAGAGGGAGAGGGAGAGGGAGAGAGAGAGAAAGAGAGAGAGAGAGAGAGAATCATTATCAGGAGGGAAGCCAAAATCAGAATTCTTCACTGTCCAGAAGGGAGGGTCTTAGACGTGTGTATGTGTGTGTGTGTGTGTGTGTATGGGGGACAGGACAACTTGGAGGGGTGTGTGTATGGGGAATGGGATAAGGTGTGCATGGGGGACAGGAGGGTGTGTGTATGGAGGATTGGAGGGTGTGTGTATGGGGGATAGGAGGGAGTGTGTATGGGGGATAGGAGAGTGTGTGTATGGGGGATAGGAGGGTGTGTGCATGGGGGATAGGAGGGTATGTGCATGGGGGATAGGAGAGTGTGTGCATGGGGGATAGGAGAGTGTGTGTATGGGGGATAGGAGAGTGTGTGTATGGGGGATAGGAGGGAGTGTGTATGGGGGATAGGAGAGTGTGTGTGTGGGAGATAGGAGGGTGTGTGCATGGGGGATAGGAGGATGTGTGTATGGGGGATAGAAGGGAATATGTGTGGGAGATAGGAGGGTGTGTGTGGGAGATAGGAGGGTGTGTGTGGGAGATAGGAGGGTGTGTGTGTGGGGGATAGGAGGGGTGTGTGTGTGGGGGATAGGAGGGAGTGTGTGTGCGGGAAAGGAGGGTGTGTGTGTGTGGGAGATAGGAGGGTGTGTGGGGGATAGGAGGGTGTGGGGGGATAGGAGGGTGTGTGTATTGGGGATAGGAGGGTGTGTTTGTGGGGGATAGGAGGGTGTGGGGGGATAGGAGGGTGTGTGTGTGGGAGATAGGAGGGTGTGTGTATGGGGACAACTTGGAGGGTGTGTGTATGGGGAATGGAATAAGGTGTGCATGGGGGACAGGAGGGTGTGTGTATGGAGGATTGGAGGGTGTGTGTATGGGGGATAGGAGGAAGTGTGTATGGGGGATAGGAGAGTGTGTGTATGGGGGATTGGAGGGTGTGTGTGTGTGGGGGATAGGAGGGTGTGGGGGATAGGAGGGTGTGTGTATTGGGGATAGGAGGGTGTGTGTATTGGGGATAGGAGGGTGTGTGTGTGGGAGATAGGAGGACGTATGGAGATTGTATGAGGGATGGATTCTCTGAGCCTTGGGGACACAGACGAGACAGAAGAGTGTCACATCAATAGTCACCCTGTTTAACATAATGTCCCACCAAGCAGTGACTGGGGCTCGCCTCCTTGGACTGGTTATACCCCTCTCTCTTTCTGTCTCTCTCTCTGACTCTCCTTAAAAGCAGGTCAAACATACACATACAGCTGAAGTTGGAAGTTTACATACACCTTAGCCAAATACATTTCAACTCAGTTTTTCACAATTCCTGACATTTAATTAAAGTAAAAATGCCCTGTTTTAGGTCAGTTAGGATCACCACAAGAATGTGAAATGTCAGAATAATAGTAGAGTGATTTATTTCAGCTTTTATTTATTTCATCACATTCCCAGTGGGTCAGAAGTTTACATACACTCAATTAGTATTTGGTAGCATTGCCTTTGAATTGTTTAACTTGGGTTAAACATTTCGGGTAGCCTTCTACAAGCTTCCCACAATAAGTTGGGTGTATTTTGGCCCATTCCTCCTGACAGAGCTAGTGTAACTGAGTCAGGTTTGTAGGCCTCCTTGCTCGCACTCGCTTTTTCAGTTCTGCCCACACATGTTCTATAGGATGAGGTCAGGGCTTTGTGATGGCCACTCCAATACCTTGACATTGTTGTCCTTAAGCCATTTTCCACAACTTTGGAAGTATGGGGTGTGGGGTCATTGTCCATTTGGAAGACCCATTTGCGACCAAGCTTTAACTTCCTGACTGATGTCTTGAGATGTTGTTTCAACATATCCACATACTTTTCCCTCTTCATTCTTCGGCTTGCAGGCCTCCCCCTTTTTCCTCCAAACATAACGATAGTCATTATGGCCAATCAGTTCTATTTATAAAAGTACGATCTTCGTCCCCATGTGCAGTTGCAAACCGTAGTGTGGCTTTTTTATGGCAGTTTTGGAGCAGTTGTTTGCTGAGCGGCCTTTCAGGTTATGTCGATATAAGTATACTCGTTTTACTGTGGATATAGATACTTTTGTACCCGTTTCCTCCAGAATCTTCACAAGGTCCTTTGCTGTTGTTCTGGGATTGATTTGCACTTTTTACACCAAAATTTGTTCATCTCTAGGAGACAGAACGCGTCTCCTTCCTGAGCGGTATGATGGCTGCCTGGTCCCATGGTGTTTATACTTGCGTACTATTATTTGTACAGATGAACGTGGTACCTTCAGGTGTTTGGAAATTGCTCCCAAGGATGAACCAGACTTGTGGAGGCCTACAATTGTTTTTCTGAGGTTTTGGCTGATTTCTTTTGATTTTCCCATTCTCTTCTGACCCACTAGAATTGTGATACAGTGAATTATAAGTGAAATAATGTGTTTGTAAACAATTGTTGGAACAATGACTTGTGTCATGTACAAAGTAGATGTCCTATCCGACTTGCCAAAACTATAGTTTGTTAACAAGACATTTGTGGAGTGGTTGAATTACTCCAACCTAAGTGTATGTAAACTTCCGACTTCAAGTGTACCTCTGTGTGAGTGGTATTGCTTCGGCCTGCAGCGAGGTCGGTTCTGGTCTGGTCTGTCTGTGCAGGAGTATGTCTGAATTTTCAGCCATAGGGAAAGAGATGCGTAGCAGATGTCTCTTTTAAACAAAACACACACACACACACACACACACACACACACACACACACACACACACACACACACACACACACACACACACACACACACACACACGAGTCTGTTCAGTTATGGAGTCCAGCCCTAAAACTCTGGAGTCTGCCCTGATACACACACAGTCTGCGGCATATAGCCCAACTAGCGAACCACGCTGAAATCTCTCATTAAACATGCACAGACTCCAGAAACAGAAACGTTTTTTATTCATCCCCCCCTCTTCTTTTCACAGGTGTCAAGAGAGATTTCATGGCCTGTGCCTGTGTGGATTTGCCACACCCCTTTTTAGTGCTAATTTGGCCTTTTAGGTTTAATCTCTCTGTGAGTGGCTTTCCTCACCATTTAATTAGGCAACGGGGAGCCGACACAAACACCAAACACACACACAGAGAAACACAGAGAGACACACGCTCATGCATGCACACACGCACACACACAGAAACAAGCACGCATGCATGCACGCACACACACACACACTCTGCTATTGCTCTCCATGGGCTCCTTTCACACACAGCTCTAGTCACTTAAACAGGACTGAGACAGAAAGAGAAAACAAGAAAGTGCCATAGATAGAGTCAGTGGGGGGAGAGAGAGAGAGAGAGAGAGAGAGAGAAAGACAGAGAGTGCATGTGTGCTACGTGTGTGTGGGCATGTGTGAAAGACAGAGAGAATGTTAAACTTTCACTATATTACAATTCCCCATCAACTATCGTACTCACTTGTATCTATCTGTGCTTCATATTGAGTTAGCTTTCTGGGTGTCACGAATCAGGTCTCTCTCTCTCCCTCTCACCCTCCCTCGCTCCCTCCCTCTCACCCTCCCACCCTCCCTCTCTCCCTCCCTCCCTCCCACCCTCCCTCTCACCCTCTCACCCTCCCTCTCACCCTCCTCCCACCCTCCCTCTCACCCTCCCTCCCTCTCACCCCCTCCCTCCCTCCCTCTCACCCTCCCTCCCTCTCACCCTCCCTCCCTGACTAAACACCCTAACCTTAACGGAAACTCCACTTTAATAAGACATTAATATCTGCTTCAATACCACTTCTATGACAAAATTACCCAAACAAAGCCTGAGCACTAAAAAGGAGAATACAATAACAGAGGCGCTCGTTATGTGGAAATAAGAGGACACTTAATTGGGGTCTGGTAGCCTAATAGGCAGCACTCTGATTACCAAGCGCTGCACATTGGGTCAAATTAGCCCAGTGATGAGCAGCCAGGGGATTCAATTATGTTGGGAGAACAGAAATAATGCAGTGAAAGCTCCTAACAGGGGCATCGTAACAGGAAACATGGGGACTCGGGTTTAAAAAAACGTGTAATTGGTCTGTTGGTTGGGAAGTTTAGCCTGTTGGTACATTTGGAACGCCACACTAAGGCCCAGACGTTCCTGGGTACAATAGGAAGCCAATGAGCAGCCAGGTTGTTATTGCCATCACCGCTCCTGGGGCCGCGTTCAGGAGGATGTAACGTTGCGAGAACTGTTCAACGAAATGTGCTGTGTGGAACAGATATGATTGTCTGTCAGGTAAAATAGAGAGTCATGTCAGCTCTATTCATGACATTTCTATCTTCAACATTCTGACAAAACAGACAGATAGAAATGTGTTGTGTAGAACAGATATAGAATAGGGGGAAAAGTCTAAACAGTATCCTTGGGACGTCCTAATTCCTACAGTGAGGGTGTCAAAATACCCATAAAACCAAGACATTCCAAATCATTATTCCAGCATTAATTTTCCCCTTAAAATAAGGACTGTGTTCGTGTAGACTTACTCTGGCGTGATGTTTTAATAACCGTGTAAATCTCTCTAGGACAAGGTGACTTTGATCAACATATTCAGCTCTATTTACTCTCAGATTCAAACATGTTCATTAGCACCAAAGTAGCCATCATGCAAGACTACGAATCCCGGCAAGCTCCTGTCACCTCTAGCTGACACCTTTGCTATCAGGTGGTGTCAATTTAAAACTTGCACACTTTTTTTTCTCCTCCAATTTATTATTCACTAAACTTAGCTAACGTTAGATAGTTGATCCAGAGATTCTTACCTTCGCTTCGATTCGGCAGCCTCGTCCTGATGGCATTTGTAGTTCTTTATGATAGCCACATTAGAAGCTAATTAGCTTTTCATTTTTGGGGAGTAAATACAGAAAATATATTGATAAAAGACACCTTTTCCTAGAGAGATTTACACTGTTATCAAAATGTCACACCAGGGTAAACACAGCCCTTATTTTAAATGTTTCCAAAATCCCCTATAGGAAAAATAAATGGTCGAAAGACTATTGGAACCATTTCCTTTGTTTGACCCTTAGGTTTTATGAGTATTATGACTCATACTGTGGTACTCTATTGAAGTTGACATTTTAAACGGTTAAAGTAAGGGTTAAGGTTAGAGTTAAGGTTAGGGTTAAAGTAAGGGTTAAGGTTAGGGTTAAAGTTAGGGTTAAGGTTAGGGTTAAGGTTAGAGTTAAGGTTAGGGTTAAGGTTAGAGTTAAGGTTAGGGTTAAGGTTAGGGTTAAAGTAAGGGTTAAGGTTAGAGTTAAGGTTAGGGTTAAGGTTAGAGTTAAGGTTAGAGTTAAGGTTAGGGTTAAAGTAAGGGTTAAGGTTAGAGTTAAGGTTAGGGTTAAAGTAAGGGTTAAGGTTAGGGTTAAGGTTAGAGTTAAGGTTAGGGTTAAGGTTAGAGTTAAGGTTAGGGTTAGGGTTAAAGTAAGGGTTAAGGTAGGGATGTCCCAAGGATGCCGGATAGCACTAACCGGTAGAATAGGAGGCTTGTGTAAGCTCTATTTCATCACATTTCTATCTGCAACGTTCTAGAATGGTTGTCTTCTGAGCATGTGAAACACAAGCCTTATAACAGAGAGTGAAATGTGCTGTTTTACAGGGTCAGTCATAGTAGTACGCCACCCCTGGGGCAAATTACAGTTATGTGCCTTGCTCAAGGGCACAGACAGATTTTTCCCCTTGTTGCCTCGGGAATTCGAACCAGTGACCTTCCGGTTACTGGCCCAACGATCTAACCGCTAGGCTACCTGACATCCCATGTAGTTTGTCTCGAGCTGAAAGTCAAGGGCTCCAGTACTGACCGGGGTTAATGGTCAGGGGAGGGATAGAGGAAGTGTATTTCACTCCAATCAGTCCCCCAGACAGAGAGCAACACGGTGGTGTTATAAGGCTTGTGTTGACCGAGTCAAAAAGGGGGACCGGTGCGAGATAGACACAATCGCAAACCCCCTCCCTCTTGCTCTCTCTAAGCCCCTCCCTCTCTCTCTCTCTCTCTCATTACCCCCACCCACCCTCCCTCTCGCTCTCTCTAAGCCCCCCCTCTCTCTCTCTCATTACCCCCACCCACCCTCCCTCTCGCTCTCTCTAAGCCCCCTCTCTCTCGCTCTCTCATTACCCCCACCCACCCTCCCTCTCGCTCTCTCTAAGCCCCTCTCTCTCTCGCTCTCTCATTACCCCCACCCACCCTCCCTCTCGCTCTCTCTAAGCCCCTCTCTCTCTCGCTCTCTCATTACCCCCACCCACCCTCCCTCTCGCTCTCTAAGCCCCTCTCTCTCTCGCTCTCTCATTACCCCCACCCACCCTCGCTCTCGCTCTCTCTAAGCCGCTCTCTCTCTCGCTCTCTCATTACCCCCACCCACCCTCCCTCTCCCTCTCTCTAAGCCCCCTCTCTCTCGCTCTCTCATTACCCCCACCCACCCTCCCTCTCCCTCTCTCTAAGCCCCTCTCTCTCTCGCTCTCTCATTACCCCCACCCACCCTCCCTCTCCCTCTCTCTAAGCCCCTCTCTCTCTCGCTCTCTCATTACCCCCACCCACCCTCCCTCTCTCTCATCTTTTTCTGTCCATCACCATTGGTAGGCAGGCAGACAGGGGCCTAGTGGTAAAGGTAGCTCTGTCTAAGCTCTGTCTACTGTCTATAGCAGTGTCTGTAGTGAGGGGAGATGGGCGACTGAATAATGGATGAGGTCTTATAGGAGCCGGCTGGTCCCATATCCAACGCCCCGCGCCAGGAGAGAAGTGCCTCTCGGGAAGCACCCCTGTAGCTGTCACTCACACCACACAGAGGAGGGTGTCTGTGTGTGTTTGAATGTGTATGTCTGTGTGTGTGGGTGCGTGTTTTCAGACAAGGCCCTGTCATCCCCAGACACACACCAGAGAAAGGCAGACACACACTTCTCTGACCTCATCCTCTGACCCCTAGAGTAGACGCTGTGACCTTTTCATCATCCAATCATCACTCAGAGCCAAGGTCGGGGGGAGGCTTTTGTAATAGTGCACTATATAAGGAATAGGGTGCAATTTCAGAAGTATCCATGGAAAAAGGAACCAGGAGCCATTGACTCTATTCCATATAGTGCAAATAGGGCTCTGGTCAAAAGTAGTGCACTACATACTAAAAAAGGGGGTCATTTCAGAAGAAGTCACTGAAAAACACAGAAAGAACCAACCAAGAGCCACTAGTCCCACAGTTTCTCTTATATACATACATAGACCCATAGACTGGGTGTCAGTCTGTCCCCTGAATGGCCACTAAATACCACAAGAGAGTGACTCTCAGAGTGGAGCGAAGTGGAACAAACAAAGGCCTGTTTTGTTGCGGCTGATGTGTGATAAATGCGTCCGTCTGGGGGAGCTTTCATGCTCGTCGGAGCAGGTCATTATGCAGGAAACGCCGGCTTTGCCTAGCCGAGCCGAGCGGCCCCAATGCCCGCATCCGTTTACTGGGCCGCACACCACGCCATGCGTCGTCTCTCTTCCCAGAACGTTTGGCTTTTCGCTCCCTCCCTAGCCGTCCCCTTGGGCACACTCACACTGAGCGGCACTCTCTGTGTCTCTGCAATGATATCTCAACCAGGCCTACTGTAACGTGTGGAGCGTGGGGATGGGGGGACAGTCAACATCCAAATACACAAACAAGCCCCCCAGAGAGGGACTGAGAGAGGGGGGGGGGAGCAATAGAGAGAGAGAGAGGCAGAGAAGGGAGAGGCAAAGACAAACAAGCGAGTCCCCTGATAGTTGACTAGTTGCTACTGTACCCTGTCGGAAGGGAGACTCTCTTTCCAGAGCTCATGTCTTGGGGTGCAAAAAAAACAGTGATGTATTTCCAGGAAGAAAAAAAAAACAGGCCCAAAGAAAGCCAGCAAGGGAACCAAAAAGGTGTTCACCACGGGGGAATTCTCCAATTAACACCCGGCACTGCAATCAGCCTCAAGCCCATGCATGCAGGTGTGCTGTACTCATTGTGTGCTTGTGTGAACGTGACGGGGAAGGGACAGAAAGACAAAAAGACACACTGTCTTCAGAGTTTATTGGGGATGCTTCCACTTGTCCAGACAACACATTGCATTGACATGTTCCTAATATTGTCTTTATATTGTAAATGCAGGTGTGTTTGTGCGAACGACTACAGACAGAAAGGCAGACGGGAAACAGATGAACTAAGAGACAAACAGAGACGAAGATTCATTGAAAGACCAAGAGCCTTAAAAATATTTTTGTTCCAAATGTCTCGATGCAACAAGTCCATTGTTAATGTCACAAACTCTCTCTCTCTCTGGGTGACACCAAGCCCCAACTTCATTAGCAATCATCTGATCCTGTAACAATTATTCTATTTCTTTATTTGATTTTTTTACTTAACCTTTATTTAAATAGGCGAGTCAGTTAAGAACAAATTCTTACAATGGCGGTCTACCGGGGAACTGCCTTGTTCAGGGGCAGAACGACAGATTTTGACCTAGTCAGCTCGGGGATTCGATCCAGCAACCTTTCAGTTACTGGCCCAACGCTCTATCGGGGGCGGAAGGTAACCCACGTATTGAAATATGTTTCGGAACATGTCCCTGACTGTGCAGTGACATGTACTTTGAAGCAAATTTGATAGAGCCGTCATAGACGGATAGATGTTGACTATCTACGCCGTAAGTACGAAAATAACATGTTTTTTTTTGTCTTCTTAAATTTGTCATGTCCTACTGATGTTATTTGTTGAAACCGCTACGAGACTTGTTTCACGCAAGAACGTATCACACATAACACGCTGTTATTAGACACAGATGTCGGGTTTATTGTCTGCGCTTCAAGTTGACGGGCACGTTTTATTCCTGGAATAAACACATAACCTACACAAACACAGAAGCCACTGTCACACAACAGGGGTGGGATATTTCATTAGATGCTGAAGGGACAGAGAGAGAGAGAGAGAGAGAGAGAGCGAGAGAGAGAGAGAGAGACAGAGAGAGAGAGAGAGGCAGAGCGAGAGAGACAGAGAGAGACAGAGAGAGACAGAGAGAGAGAGAGAGAGGCAGAGAGAGAGAGACAGAGAGAGAGAGAGAGAGGCAGAGAGAGAGAGACAGAGAGAGACAGAGAGAGAGAGAGAGAGCGAGAGAGAGCGAGAGAGAGCGAGATGGGGGAGGCAGAAGGAAACAAGAAAGGCACAACTAAAGTAAAAGCCATTGAAAAGCATATTGGTTTGCAAGACCGCATAATAACAGATATGCATAGAAATGAATTTGCCTGGTGGTTCAGATACGGTATTAAGATCATCATTTAAAAAGTGGCCCTTTTGCAACCCTCTACCGTAGTCATCGATCTTGTATTATTAGGGCAAATAGAAACTGCACTAACTAGGAACAATGCCTTGAAGACGTGCTGGAGCCGGACACTAAGTAGCACATCCAGACACATCATTATGAGCCATTTGATTACTATGCCCTTAAGACGCGCAATTATGACCCAAGTCCAAAATTGGGGAGATTTTTTACAATTAAACAGTGGGATGAAGACGCTCTAACAATGCTAATGATGACTTATGACCTGTGTGGGTATGAAAGGGCATTATGATACGCCACTGCTAGGTATATGGGATGGGACGGGTCGCTGTTTATATACCCTGAGTGCCCTCTAACCGAGGATGCATCTGAAAATGGCAACCTATTCTCTATTTACTGCACTACCTAAAACCAGAGCCATGAGGCTCTGGTGAAAAGCAGTGCACTGTATAGGGAGTAGGGCACCATTTTGGATGAACATTTAGCCAGCCCAGTCAGCAACGACTCTGTACTAGACCTTCCGTGGTGAAACGAGGCCCCAGAGGAAGCTCGGCTAACCCATTTAACAAGAACAATTCTGCAGATGCTCTGTTTAACTCTAAGGTATGGTACTGCACCTGCAGCTCTATCACCACCGCGAGCCTTGTGATATCACAGTGCACATCTCAGAAGCACCGCCACTTCCCTGCGTCCTATCTCTGTGTCCATCTCACGAGGAAGAACAATTGTCATTACCATTTTATTTAAAGAATTGCCCGATCAGCAACACCCACCCGCCCACCCTCCCCCCAACCATATTCTCCTGGTTTCTTTCATATTTTTTCTAATCATAATTTCCCTCCATCATCTCTGGCTGGCTCTAATTCCCTCCTCTCTTCCTCCCTCTCTCCCTCCTCCGTTTGCAGAGGACCTCTCTTTTCATCCTTGAGAAGGGCTTTAATTCGAAGTGCGACGGTGTTGAATAAAGAAAGGGTGGAGAGAAGGGGAAAAAAGAGAGGCAGAGACGGCACCGAGAGGAGCGCCGCAGACGTCCGAGTGTCAATCAACTGCGGCTGTGAGGGGCCCGTGACTGGGGCTACGGAGGAGAAAGAGAGGAGAGGAGAGAGAGAGCCTGTGTTTGATCTATGTCTTTCAAAGGGAAAACGGCAGGAAGGGCCAACACAGACGATTTGCCTCTCCCTGCCAGTCCCAGTGCCATCCTGACAGAGAGCAATCACAAGCAGGTTAATTCAACATCTACCTTCTTCATCTTTTATTCCCCCCTCGCTCTCCTTTCTTTTGGTCTCGTTCTGTCGACTCGGATAAAACATCGCTTCCCTTTTTCAGAGAGCCCCACAAGAGCACTTTAAACACAAACATACCTTCTTTCAACCTTCTGTAGGTGTGAGGGGAGGGGGTATGTGGGTGTGGGGTAGTGTGTGTGTGTGTGTTTTGGGGGGGGGGGGTGTAAGGGTGTCTAGGGTGTCTAGGGGGGTGAGCCAGAGTGTAAGGGAATAAGAAGCAGGTATTTTGCCAACCCTAACTCTGTGGAAGGCAAAGCGAGGCCGGTGAACAGTCAGCAGATTCAGCACACAGAGACAAAACACAGACCCATCCTGTCTCCATAGAAACAAAAGAACTAAAGCAACAGTGTTTCCTCCTCCATGCTCTATGGTCATGTCTCCCCACCCCAGTAATGGTATCCTCTCCTGGCCAACGTCTGTCCTGGTCTGTGTCCTGGGCACTGCTTTTGACCAGAGCCCTATGGACCCTGGTCAAAAGGAGTGCAGGAAATAGGGAACAGGGCACCATTTGGGACGCAGCTTTGGACTGGAGTGGCTAGCTACCACATGCTTTACTATCCAGAGGGCACCAGGTCATAGGGATAATGGGATAAAAGGTGTCCTTTCGGTTTCCAGAGAAGGACATTCACTCTCTAGATTGGATTTGGGGCCTTCAAGGACACAGGGAGAACACTCAACACAAAGGATAGATCCAATAGAGGAGGAGGGGGGGGTTAGAGGAGGGAAGGAGGAGGATGAGAAAAAGGAGGAAGAGGATGAGGGGGAAGGGGTAGAGGAGAAGGTGGAGGGAAGGAGGAGGGGGAAGAAGAGAAGGAGGAGGTGGAGGGAAGGAGCAGGAGAGAGAGAGAGAGAGAGGGGGAGAGAGCGAGTGAGGTGTCAGGGGAGCTGTTACCCAGAGGAGAGTGTCAGAGTGAAGATCAGTGTGTGTTTGTTTGTATGTTCACTCGCTTGAGTGTCTATGCGAGTTCACCCGTGTGTGTGTGTAGATAGGGGTAATCCTACCTGCGTGCAGGTAGGCCAGGTCAGGGTTCTCGATGTCGGGGTGATGCTCCTTCAGATGGTTCCTGAAGTCCATGGGGCCGTTGGTGCCGTAGTCACACTTGGGGCAGTTGTACATCTTCACTCCCTCGTGCTTCCCCGTGTGCAGGATGTGCTTTCGGATGTTCTCCGCACAGTTGGATCTGTTGGGAGATGAACAGATAGTGATTAAAGAAGAAATAATTCCTTCAATTAGAAGATAAAAAGATGAAACGAAGAGTAAAAAAAAAAAAAGACAGGAAGGAGAAGAAAAAATCCCCAAACAATAGACGCTCCCCTTGGAGGGTTTACTGTACTGACAGTTTGGTTTTGTTCTAATGACACTAACCAAATGAATCAAGTGGATTGAACTCAAACAATTTAGTGGTGGGGCTGAGGGAGCATGTTTAAGGAGTATACATTTTTTGGAGAGACTCTTAAAGCCTCCTGTGACGATGCAACACACAGACAATCAACAACTGGGGGTGGGGTAAGCAAAGTGGTAAACAATGATAGACAGTTCTACAATTTGTGAGATACATTTACACGCTGTAGATGCACGCTTGTTTCCACACAGCCCTTTTGGTTCCTCTTGCATGTTACAGACATTTCACTATGTGGGTATGACACTCCTGCAACAGGGGAAAGTTTAAAAACAACATTTTTATAACATATTTTGATGAGGTCTACCGTGTTTGTAACCTCGGGAACCCTGAACCAAATCTCGTATCCACTGGCCTGCTACTAGACGTGATTCTGGGGGCTGAGGTTTTTAAAAATGGCGCTCAACTAAAAGTAACAGAAAATACTACCCCTCTCAAAGCCAATGCCTGTGGATGATGCCCATGTGTCTCCTGTGGCTGTGCTACAGTAGGTGTAGTGGTGTAGCGAGGTAAAGTGGTATAGTAGTGTAGCAAAGTAAAGTGGTGTAGTAGTGTAGAAAGGTAAAGTGGTATAGTAGTGTCGTGAGGTAAAGTGGTGAAGTAGTGTAGCGAGGTAAAGTGGTGTAGTAGTGTAGCGATGTAAAGTGGTGTAGTAGTGTAGCGAGGTAAAGCGGTGTAGTAGGGTAGCGAGGTAAAGCGGTGTAGTAGGGTAGCGAGGTAAAGCGGTGTAGTAGTGTAGCGAGGTAAAGCATTGTAGTAGTGTAGCGAAGTAAAGCGGTGTAGTAGTGTAGCGAGGTAAAGTGGTATAGTAGTGCAGCGAGGTAAAGTGGTGTAGTAGTGTAGCGAGGTAAAGCGGTGTAGTAGTGTAGCGAGGTAAAGCGGTGTAGTAGTGTAGCGAGGTAAAGCGGTGTAGTAGTGTAGCGAGGTAAAGTGGTATAGTAGTGTAGCGAGGTAAAGTGGTGTAGTAGTGTAGCGAGGTAAAGTGGTATAGTAGTGCAGTGAGGTAAAGTGGTGTAGTAGTGTAGCGAGGTAAAGTGGTATAGTAGTGCAGTGAGGTAAAGTGGTATAGTAGTGTAGCGAGGTAAAGTGGTATAGTAGTGTAGCGAGGTAAAGTGGTATAGTACCGTAGCGAGGTAAAGTGGTATAGTAGTGTAGCGAGGTAAAGCGGTGTAGTAGTGTAGCGAGGTAAAGTGGTGTAGTAGTGTAGCGAGGTAAAGTGGTATAGTAGTGCAGTGAGGTAAAGTGGTATAGTAGTGCAGTGAGGTAAAGTGGTGTAGTAGTGTAGCGAGGTAAAGTGGTATAGTAGTGCATTGAGGTAAAGTGGCATAGTACCGTAGCGAGGTAAAGTGGTATAGTAGTGTAGCGAGGTAAAGTGGTATAGTACCGTAGCGAGGTAAAGTGGTATAGTAGTGTAGCGAGGTAAAGTGGTATAGTAGTGTAGCGAGGTAAAGTGGTATAGTAGTGTAGCGAGGTAAAGTGGTATAGTAGTATAGCGAGGTAAAGTGGTGTAGTAGCGTAGCGAGGTAAAGCGGTGTAGTACTGCAGTGAGGTAAAGTGGTGTAGTAGCGTAGCGAGGTAAAGTGGTGTAGTAGTGTAGCGAGGTAAAGTGGTATAGTACCGTAGCGAGGTAAAGTGGTATAGTAGTATAGCGAGGTAAAGTGGTGTAGTAGCGTAGCGAGGTAAAGCGGTGTAGTAGTGCAGTGAGGTAAAGTGGTGTAGTAGCGTAGCGAGGTAAAGCGGTGTAGTAGTGCAGTGAGGTAAAGTGGTGTAGTAGCGTAGCGAGGTAAAGCGGTGTAGTAGTGTAGCGAGGTAAAGCGGTGTAGTAGTGTAGCGAGGTAAAGCGGTGTAGTTGCGTACTGGTATTTTACACCACTTAGAAATGTATTCTAAGTGACTTACAGTGCAGTAAATACCTACATTTTTAACTATGTGTACAATCTATGTGGGAATTGAACTTACGACTTGGTGTTACTAGCACCAGCTGAGCCATACAGGACCAGTGTAGCGTTGTAGGTGTGTAGTATTGACGTGGTGTAGACATGCAGGGCTGTGGGGCTGCAGGCAGTAGTCATGCAGTAAGGTAATGCTGGGTGCTGGCTGTAATGTCATCAGCTCAGGGAGTCAGAGTCCCCCTGATTATGCTGCTTAAACTGGTCTCCGGCCCTATCTAAACCTGCCCTAGGACACTATGTACACAGGCCTGGACTGGGGCTGAGGACACACACACATGTTCAAATACATGCTCACATACAGCACTCACACACACCGACATACATAACCACCACCAATAGATCCAACGCCCACCACATCATGTAAGCACGTGCAGGAGCTGCGGCACTTTCACACGCACGCGCACACACAGCATCATACGTGATGGATGAGGCACTCGTGCTTGGTCTCGGGCTGACATTCTCGGACAGTATAATATGCAATTACTCTCCCTTATCACCTCGGCTGGGACAATAAAGCTTCACGGTACCATAGCTCACGCCAAGCAACGATAGAAATTTGTTTTCCACCTCCCCCCCAAGACACCTCTCTCCATCAAGGGCCTTAGTAGTCCTGCCCTGGTTCCATTTCCTTTACAGGACTTAATATGTCCTCAAAACTATGCAGAGGACCCGGCCCTTTTTGCGTTTCACACATCAACACATCAAAACACCTGCTGGTGAATGGTGAAAATGTCCCTCCATGAAGCGATTTGCATTGGGTAGGGTAAAATGTGAGGTGTTCTCCTTAGAGTTCCAGGAATGGGACAGTTATTTTTCACCATGTCTTTAGCTGTAGACATGACTGTCTGTACTCAGTACGGTAACAGCTCCATTAAGACCCTGGGTAAGTGGATAAGGATTGCACACAGGGATGTAACTTCCCTCCCCTAATGCTAAAGCCCATACAGGATGGGCCTCCTCATTTTTACAGGATGGGCCTCCCCATTTTTACAGACCAAGACTCCGCAACTGGTATTTGCTCATAATAAGAAGGCCTAAGACTAATCATATCAATATCACAAATAAAGCAAATAACTTTTTCATTAACTTTAAAAATCATGGTGTATAAGCCAGCCTAACATGAGTAAAGCACACAACAGTAGCAATAAATACCATCCAACAAGTAACCATCCGACAAAAATTAGATTTAGAATTTTCCTCGACCACGTAAATGTTATTTCAAAACTTTCTTTCAGACACAGAAGTCCTCTGTCACAGTCAGGAAAATAATAAGATTAATCGTAAATCTTTTTTTTTTTTAAGTAAAAAAAAAAAAAAGTAAATAATTTATATTCAAGACAAATTAACTGATTTCTTATTCCAGGCCAGTGGAATAAATAGATCCATTCAGAGTCCGATATGAAAAGGTTCTAAAGAACAGTGTGAGGGTGGGATCCCGGGGGAGCGCTTCTATCTCTCAGATATGGTAATGGCATAACTGTCATATTAAAACAGCATAATGTGCGTTTAGGAGTCAGCAGGTGTCAGGCTAAGAGAAAGGCCCACACAGTCCTCCTACGATAGCCAATATTAATTAGTCCAACAGCCGCGTTTCAACATTCTCCACGTCGGTGAGCACAGCGACTCGACATGGGAATCAACCCCACTGCCTAGATATCGTCGCGATTCGTTGCGTCTTTTTAAAAAATGTTCTAATACATTTCCATATTTTCCTCGTTCGACGGCTGCATTGGTAATGAGGCTAGTAATTGAGGCTGTTTGTTAGCGGCGGATTTAAATGTGCGTCTTTGTGTTTTAAGGATGGAGGCCGGTATCTGCGACGGCAAAGAGACACCTTGCTCTCCGCCTCTCCCAACACTTCACAGGGTCACCGGCCCCGCGACATCCACCGCCAGCCGTGCGGCGGTACTCAAAGTTAGCACTACCTCGAATTAGCTCAAAGTAGGCAGGCAGATTGAGAATATGCATACAGAAGATGCTGATAGAAATGTATTAAAGGGAGGATATCAATTATGGCAGTCATGATGCTGTAATGAGTGTCTCTTCATTGAGAACAATAGTCATAATGTGGTGTGGCATGATGTTTGGACTGCAAAAACAGGTATTATCATTGTAAAATAGCCTTTGAGAATGTATGCCAGTTATCCCTTTGAATTATGACTATTGATAATATCTGACAGTAATGACATCTTCCAACCATAATTGTTTGAACTGCCAATAATACAATTCAAATGTACATTGTACATTCATTTGAGGATAAGGTAAAGAAGTTGCATTGGAGGATTTCATAGGTGTCAGCGACACATCTACTATTTTATACCAATATGAGATACACAATATACACTGAACGAAAATATAAACACAGTGTGTAAAGTGTTGGTCCCATGTTTCATGAGCTGAAATAAAAGATCCATGCACACAAAAAGCTTATTTCTCTCAAATGTTGTGCACAAATTTCTTTACATCCCTCTTAGAGAGCATTTCTCCTTTCCCCTGACAGGTGTGTCATATCAAGAAGCTGATTGACCAGCATGATTACTACACAGGTGCACCTAGTGCTGGGGACAATAAAAGGCCCCTCTGTGCAGTTTTCTCACACAACACAGTGCCACAGATGTCTCAAGTTTTGAGGGAGTGTGCAGTTGGCATGCTTTGCAGGAATGTCCACCACAAGAGCTCTTGCCAGATAATTGAATGTTAATTTCTCTACTTCGTTTTAGAGAAATTGGCAGTACATCCAACCGGCCTCACAACCGCAGACCACGTGTAAACACGCCAGCCCAGGATCTACACATCCGGCTTCTTCACCTGCAGGATCATCTGAGACAAGCTACCCGGACAGCTGATGAAACTGAAGAGTATTTATGTCTGTAATAAAGGCCTTTTTGGGGGAAAAACTCATTCTGATTGGCTGGGCTTGGCTCCCCAGTTGGCGGGCCTGGCTCCCAAGTGGGTAGGCCTATGCCCTCCGAGGCCCACACATCGCTGCGCCCCTGCCTAGTCATCTAAAATCCATAGATTAGGGCCTAATGAATTTATTTCAAATGACTGATTTCCTTTTATGAATTGTCACTCAGTAAAATAAATTGTAATTGTTTATATTTTTGTTCAGTATAGTAAATGTATTCAAATATAATGATAAATATAATATAATTACAAGTAACAAAACAAAAAAGTGTTATAATGGTATATCAAATTCTATATATCATGAGATATCCTGTTCACGGTCGAATGTTGACAGTGCCTTGACTAGCGCATCCTTATTTGTGTAAAGTCATTGAGCAGTCGAGCCATTGGAGGTTTACAAATGTATTCAGGGTGGAAGAGCGGAGCACAGAGTTCGGGCCCTCGTGACTGCCTGGTGCCCGTGTTCAATTCCTCCTACACACATTAGGAGCCCAGCAGGGGTTGCGAGCTGCTACCCTCTCCAGCCCCTCCCTCTGCCATCCGTACCCCCGGGGGCCAAACCAAAAATGTTAATTGGTCTTCTAATTTGCTGTTTCATTTGCCACAATCTGTAACAATCATTTGGTATCAGCTAGAGGAGCAGTTGATCTGGTTCCCTCTGTCGCCTCCCCACAGTGCTTTTAAACGTCAAATACTACTCATCCTTGATAAATAGAATGTGAATTGAGTGCAAAAATAGGTATGAATAAGTGAAATATGATATAACACCTCACATGCTAAACCATTGCCTTTCTGAAGAAGACAAGCTTCACCATGGTGGAGTAACTTGTAACCAAAGGGTTTCTAAGCTATGACAAACAACAAAGAATGGCAATTGGTATTGTGGTCCCATTAATGTTTAGGAATATTGAGCTTTGGGGGGGGCTGGTATTTCTCCCTCTGATGATCTTAAAGACATGAACCTAGATTGGAACATCTCAGTTTTATTTGAGTTTTTCTTCTGTTTTACAGACAAGTATCTGAAGAGTTCATTCCAATTCAAACAGCCTTACAGATCATTATAGAGCAAACCACAGAAAACAGCCGTACAGATCATTATAGAGCAAACCACAGAAAACAGCCGTACAGATCATTATAGAGCAAACCACAGCAAACAACAGTACAGATCCTCATACACTTCCGGCGCCGGCAGAGATGGCCGCCTCGCTTCGCGTTCCTAGGAAACTATGCAGTTTTTTTTTTTTTTACGTGTTATTTCTTACATTGGTACCCCAGGTCATCTTAGGTTTCATTACATACAGTCAAGAAGAACTACTGAATATAAGAGCAGCGTCAACTCACCATCAGTACGACCAAGAATATGACTTTCACGAAGTGGATCCTGTGTTCTGCGTTCTGAGCCCTCTCCTGTACTCCCTGTTCACCCATCGACTGCGTGCCTCCAACTCAATCATCAAGTTTGCGGACGACACAACAGTGGTAGGCTTGATTACCAACAACGACGAGGCGGCCTACAGGGAGGAGGTGAGGGCCCTCGGAGTGTGGTGTCAGGAAAATAACCTCACACTCAATGTCAACAAAACTAAGGAGATGATTGTGGACTTCAGGAAACAGCAGAGGGAACACCCCCTATCCACATCGATGGAACAGTAGTGGAGAGGGTAGTAAGTTTTAAGTTCCTCGGCATACACATCACAGACAAACTGAATTGGTCCACCCACACAGACAGCATCGTGAAGGCGGGCCACAACAACAGCACAGTGAAGGCGGTGCAGCAGCACCTCTTCAACCTCAGGAGGCTGAAGAAATTCGGCTTGTCACCAAATGCACTCACAAACTTCTACAGATGCACAATCGAGAGCATCCTGTCGGGCTGTATCACCGCCTGGTACGGCAACTGCTCCGCCCACAACCGTAAGGCTCTCCAGAGGGTAGTGAGGTCTGCACAAAGCATCACCGGGGGCAAACTACCTGCCCTCCAGGACACCTACACCACCCGATGTCACAGGAAGGCCATAAAGATTATCAAGGACAACAACCACCCGAGCCACTGCCTGTTCACCCCGCTATCATCCAGAAGGCGAGGTCAGTTACAGGTGCATCAAAGCTGGGGACCGAGAGACTGAAAAACAGCTTCTATCTCAAGGCCATCAGACTGTTAAACAGCCACCACTAACATTGAGTGGCTGCTGCCAACACACTGACTCAACTCCAGCCACTTTAATAATGGGAATTGATGGGAAATTATGTAAAATATATCACTAGCCACTTTAAACAATGCTACCTAATATAATGTTTACATACCCTACATTATTCATCTCATATGTATACGTATATACTGTACTCTATATCATCTACTGCATCTTTATTTAATACATGTATCACTAGCCACTTTAACTATGCCACTTTGTTTACATACTCATCTCATATGTACAGTGCCTTGTGAAAGTATTCGGCCCCCTTGAACTTTGCGAACTTTTGCCACATTTCAGGCTTCAAACATAAAGATATAAAACTGTATTTTTTTGTGAAGAATCAACAACAAGTGGGACACAATCATGAAGTGGAACGACATTTAACGGACCTCTGAGACTATCACAGTGCAGGTGCATTTATACGGAGATTTGATTACACACAGGTGGATTGTATTTATCATCATTAGTCATTTAGGTCAACATTGGATCATTCAGAGATCCTCACTGAACTTCTGGAGAGAGTTTGCTGCACTGAAAGTAAAGGGGCTGAATAATTTTGCACGCCCAATTTTTCAGTTTTTGATTTGTTAAAAAAGTTTGAAATATCCAATAAATGTCGTTCCACTTCATGATTGTGTCCCACTTGTTGTTGATTCTTCACAAAAAATACAGTTTTATATCTTTATGTTTGAAGCCTGAAATGTGGCAAAAGGTCGCAAAGTTCAAGGGGGCCGAATACTTTCGCAAGGCACTGTATATACTGTACTCAATACCATCTACTGTATCTTGCCTATGCTGCTCTGTACCATCACTCATTCATACATCTTTATGTACATATTCTTTATCCCCTTACACTTGTGTCTATAAGGTAGTAGTTTTGGAATTGTTAGCTAGATTACTTTGGTTATTACTGCATTGTCGGAACTAGAAGCACAAGCATTTCGCTACACTCGCATTAACATCTGCTAACCATGTATATGTGACAAACAAAATTTGATTTGATTTGATTATAGAGCAAACCACAGCAAACAGCCTTACAGATCATTATAGAGCAAACCACAACAAACAGCCTTACAGATCCTTATAGAGCAAACCACAGCAAACAGCCTTACAGATCCTTATAGAGCAAACCACAACAAACAGCCTTACAGATCCTTATAGAGCAAACCACAACAAACAGCCTTACAGATCCTTATAGAGCAAACCACAACAAACAGCCGTACAGATCCTTATAGAGCAAACCACAGCAAACAGCCTTACAGATCCTTATAGAGCAAACCACAACAAACAGCCTTACAGATCCTTATAGAGCAAACCACAACAAACAGCCTTACAGATCCTTATAGAGCAAACCACAGCAAACAGCCTTACAGATCCTTATAGAGCAAACCACAGCAAACAGCCTTACAGATCCTTATAGAGCAAACCACAGCAAACAGCCTTACAGATCCTTATAGAGCAAACCACAACAAACAGCCTTACAGATCCTTATAGAGCAAACCACAACAAACAGCCTTACAGATCCTTATAGAGCAAACCACAGCAAACAGCCTTACAGATCCTTATAGAGCAAACCACAGCAAACAGCCGTACAGATCCTTGTAGAGCAAACCACAGCAAACAGCCGTACAGATCCTTATAGAGCAAACCACAGCAAACAGCCGTACAGATCCTTATAGAGCAAACCACAACAAACAGCCGTGCAGATCCCTATAGAGCAAACCACAACAAACAGCCTTACAGATCCTTATAGAGCAAACCACAACAAACAGCCGTGCAGATCCTTATAGAGCAAGCCACAACAAACAGCCGTACAGATCCTTATAGAGCAAACCACAACAAACAGCCTTACAGATCCTTATAGAGCAAACCACAACAAACAGCCTTACAGATCCTTATAGAGCAAACCACAACAAACAGCCTTACAGATCCCTATAGAGCAAACCACAACAAACAGCCGTACAGATCCCTATAGAGCAAACCACAACAAACAGCCGTACAGATCCTTATAGAGCAAACCACAGCAAACAGCCGTACAGATCCTTATAGAGCAAACCACAACAAACAGCCTTACAGATCCTTATAGAGCAAACCACAACAAACAGCCGTGCAGATCCCCATAGAGCAAACCACAACAAACAGCCGTACAGATCCTTATAGAGCAAACCACAACAAACAGCCGTACAGATCCTTATAGAGCAAACCACAGCAAACAGCCTTACAGATCCTTATAGAGCAAACCACAACAAACAGCCTTACAGATCCTTATAGAGCAAACCACAACAAACAGCCTTACAGATCCTTATAGAACAAACCACAACAAACAGCCGTACAGATCCTTATAGAGCAAACCACAACAAACAGCCTTACAGATCCTTATAGAGCAAACCACAACAAACAGCCTTACAGATCCTTATAGAGCAAACCACAACAAACAGCCGTACAGATCCTTATAGAGCAAACCACAGCAAACAGCCTTACAGATCCTTATAGAGCAAACCACAACAAACAGCCGTACAGATCCTTATAGAGCAAACCACAGCAAACAGCCGTACAGATCCTTGTAGAGCAAACCAGCAAACAGCCGTACAGATCCTTATAGAGCAAACCACAGCAAACAGCCTTACAGATCCTTATAGAGCAAACCACAGCAAACAGCCTTACAGATCCTTATAGAGCAAACCACAACAAACAGCCTTACAGATCCTTATAGAGCAAACAACAACAAACAGCCTTACAGATCCTTATAGAGCAAACCACAGCAAACAGCCGTACAGATCCTTGTAGAGCAAACCACAGCAAACAGCCGTACAGATCCTTATAGAGCAAACCACAGCAAACAGCCTTACAGATCCTTATAGAGCAAACCACAGCAAACAGCCTTACAGATCCTTATAGAGCAAACCACAACAAACAGCCGTACAGATCCTTATAGAGCAAACAACAACAAACAGCCTTACAGATCCTTATAGAGCAAACAACAACAAACAGCCGTACAGATCCTTATAGAGCAAACCACAACAAACAGCCTTACAGATCCTTATAGAGCAAACCACAACAAACAGCCTTACAGATCCTTATAGAGCAAACCACAACAAACAGCCTTACAGATCCTTATAGAGCAAACCACAACAAACAGCCGTACAGATCCTTATAGAGCAAACCACAACAAACAGCCTTACAGATCCTTATAGAGCAAACCACAACAAACAGCCTTACAGATCCTTATAGAGCAAACCACAACAAACAGCCTTACAGATCCTTATAGAGCAAACCACAACAAACAGCCTTACAGATCCTTATAGAGCAAACCACAACAAACAGCCTTACAGATCCTTATAGAGCAAACCACAACAAACAGCCTTACAGATCCTTATAGAGCAAACCACAACAAACAGCCTTACAGATCCTTATAGAGCAAACCACAACAAACAGCCGTACAGATCCTTATAGAGCAAACCACAGCAAACAGCCGTACAGATCCTTATAGAGCAAACCACAACAAACAGCCTGTGCATGTCATTTTGGTTTCTCTAAAACCAATGCCAGGAGCATTCCTTTCACACTTCCACCACACCTGAGAGGGGGAGGAAGAGGATGAAGAAGAGGAAGAGAAGCGAGATGGAGAAGTGCAACGTGGCCAAAAGTTTTTCCAATTTCACCGACAATTTCCTGTGTAATTACTGATGGTCTGTGATGGTGTTTTAATGACAGAGACCTGCCCGTGGCTGGCTGCTGTAGCCTGCTGATGATTGCAGAGTGATGAGATGAGATGATGAAGCCTGTGGGAGATCCGACCTGTGTGTGTGTGTGTGTGTGTGTGTGTGTGTGTGTGTGTGTGTGTGTGTGTGTGTGTGTGTGTGTGTGTGTGTGTGTGCGCGCGTGCTTGTGTGATTAAACCCCCAGTCCTCCTGCCCATCAACCTCTGCCATCTATCCATCCATGCGTGGGCGAGCCCAATGAGCCGGTACCTGTAGTCGCACCAGGGGCATCGGTAGGGCTTCTCCCCTGTGTGCACCCGCTTGTGGCGGGTCAAGTGGGACTGGGTGGTGGAGGCGAAGCCGCACAGCTGACACTTGAAAGGCCGTTCTCCTGGGCGGACGGACAGAGAGACAGACAGAGAAGATGAGGACAGGTGGATAGAAAGACGGACAGACGGACAGAGAGAGATACAGAATCACTGTCCATCTCAAGCAGAAGTTCACTCTAACACAGACATTTACATTTGACATATGAATCATTTACGTACATAAGCCCATTCATCTTAACATACAGTGTGGCAAAAAAGTATTTAGTCAGCCACCAATTGTGCAAGTTCTCCCACTTAAAAAGATGAGAGAGGCCTGTAATTTTCATCATAGGTACACTTCAACTATGACAGACAAAATTTGAAAAAAATCCAGAAAATCACATTGTAGGATTTTTTATGAATTTATTTGCAAATTATGGTGGAAAATAAGTATTTGGTCACCTACAAACAAGCAAGATTTCTGGCTCTCACAGATATGTAACTTCTTTTTAAGAGGCTCCTCTGTCCTCCACTCGTTACCTGTATTAATGGCACCTGTTTGAACTTGTTATCAGTATAAAATACACCTGTCCACAACCTCAAACAGTCACACTCCAAACTCCACTATGGCCAAGACCAAAGAGCTGTCAAAGGACACCAGAAACAAAATTGTAGACCTGCACCAGGCTGGGAAGACTGAATCTGCAATAGGTAAGCAGCTTGGTTTGAAGAAATCAACTGTGGGAGCAATTATTAGGAAATGGAAGACATACAAGACCACTGATAATCTCCCTCAATCTGGGGCTCCACGCAGCAAAAATCCCAAGACCACATGGGGGACCTAGTGAATGACCTGCAGAGAGCTGGGACCAAAGTAACAAAGCCTACCATCAGTAACACACTACGCCGCCAGGGACTCAAATCCTGCAGTGCCAGACGTGTCCCCCTGCTTAAGCCAGTACATGTCCAGGCCCGTCTGAAGTTTGCTAGAGAGCATTTGGATGATCCAGAAGAAGATTGGGAGAATGTCATATGGTCAGATGAAACCAAAATAGACTTGTTGTTCAACTTGTTGTGTTTGGAGGACAAAGAATGCTGAGTTGCATCCAAAGAACACCATACCTACTGTGAAGAATGGGGGTGGAAACATCATGCTTTGGGGCTGTTTTTCTGCAAAGGGACCAGGACGACTGATCCGTGTAAAGGAAAGAATGAATGGGGCCATGTATCGTGAGATTTTGAGTGAAATCAGCAAGGGCATTGAAGATGAAACGTGTCTGGGTCTTTCAGCATGACAATGATCCCAAACACACCACCCGGGCAATGAAGGAGTGGCTTCGTAAGAAGCATTTCAAGGTTCTGGAGTGGCCTAGCCAGTCTCCAGATCTCAACCCCATAGAACATCTTTGGAGGGAGTTGAAAGTCCGTGTTGCCCAGCAACAGCCCCAAAACATCACTGCTCTAGAGGAGATCTGCATGGAGGAATGGGCCAAAATACCAGCGACAGTGTGTGAAAACCTTGTGAAGACTTACAGAAAACGTTTGACCTCTGTCATTGCCAACAAAGGGTATATAAGAAAGTATTGAGATAAACTTTTGTTATTGACCAAATACTTATTTTCCACCACAATTTGCAAATAAATTTATTAAAAATCCTACAATGTGATTTTCTGGATTTTTTTTCTCATTTTGTCTGTCATAGTTGAAGTGTACCTATGATGAAAATTACAGGCCTCTCTCATCTTTTTAAGTGGGAGAACTTGCACAATTGGTGGCTGACTAAATACTTTTTTGCCCCCACTGTAGCTAGATGAGACCACAACATATCACAATCATAGCCCCTTAACAAAATAGTTATTAAGCAGTCAGTGCTAGTAGGAAAGTGGTTGAAATCTTTCAAATACTTTTGAGAATTTGCTTGATCCTGCCTGGCTAGCGGGGTTTGCAATTTTGTGACTATTCCAATGATTCAATTGTGCCAGGGAAGCTTAATCAAGGCCACCTAAAGCAGCGATTGTCAATGGGTCACGGGTGTCTGAGCAAAAATGTTTTTTTTCTTCAATCACAGTATTTTCAATGTAGGGCTATTAGCAGCGTTATTTTGGGGTTGATTTTGTGCTCTCAAACAAGTGAATTTATTAACATTCTTCATCAAGAATATGGGAGAATTGTTATTATTGTCAATGAAAGAACGGGGAATGTCGTTCCCTTGTCATTTATTTGCTACATTCACTAACAACATACCATTTTATTTTTTACAGATCTTATTTTGACGATTATTTTCTGCCGTGCAGATATTGGGTCGCGACTGACACAACCTGGTTAGATTTGGGTCCCGAGGCAAAAACAGTTGAGACTCAGTCATCTAAAGCATTTCAAGGACTTCAAATCGTATTTGAACCCAGGTCTGACCTGAAAAAAAGAGACACACTCACTCACTGATTACACCTGTAGTTCGGACAGTGTGTCCGACAATAGATTGGCGAGGTGTATTTATTGGAATTGACACTTGACAAGAGAGGACAAAAAGTAAGAGCATTGGGTAAATGTAAATGACTGTCAAAATGCGAAATAAAAAAAAATATGAATATCTAAATGAATATTTATAACGGGGCGCTTGATCCTTGGGCGCCTGCCAGGCGAACGGTTAACAGGATTTGTTTCACTTTCCCAATATCCAAAAAGCACTTGTTATTGACGGCCTATCTGAAAAACGCAATTTTCCTAAGCGATAGAATGACATGGTGAAATGATAACCTAAATTAAAAATCTCAGATTCAGTCATCCATACTGCTACACATGTCTATCACTGACAGCAAACATGTCAGACTGTGTGTGTGTGTGTGTGTGTCAGAAATAATAGTGATATGGTTGAGCAGCTTAGATGAATAATAATAAATAGTAGCAGCAATGATGACTGTGAGTGTGTGTGTGTGTGTGTATGCGTGCGTGCGTGTGCCTGTGTGTCAGACGCTGGATGTGTGCAGCTCTAGGGTCGTGTGGCTTACCTGTGTGTTGGCGGCGATGTTTGGTGAGGGCGTGTCGCGTGCCACCCGCAAAACCACAGAGATCACACAGGAAGGACTTCTCTCCTGTAGGGGGCGGGAATGAGGGGGTCAGAGAACATTACAGAGGCAACAGAGGAAGGAGTGGGGACAACATCATCGACACAGAGAGGGGGAGGGGGAGAGAGAGAGGGGGGAGAGAGAGAGAGGGGAGGGGGAGAGAGAGAGGGGGGGGGGGGAGAGAGAGAGAGAGAGGGGGGTGTTCATTAACAGATGAAAGCGGAGGGAAAAGTCACAGATCACTAGTGTATATCCATCAAGGCTCTCACAGTTAACTAATTCCTCCAATCAAATGTATCCGTGTAAATATGTCAAATGGGATGGAAATTGCCAGTGTGGTTTATTGACTGTGATAAAATCTGAAAAGCACCGCTGAACATAATTACATACTTGTCAGAGCCATAAAAATTAGCTTTATTATCAATGGGATGGTTTTGTACAACTTCATTTCTGGCCGATGCCTTCCAGATGGGGCTGAGCTGATCACTCCAGCGGGTTTTTTACTGCGCAAGTGTGCTTCCTCTCTCTCCCTCTTCCCCTGCATCTGGCACTGTCATTAACAGCCTGATGGCTCACGCGCTCTGTCTCTCAACACAGACACAGCAGGAGGAGGATGGGCGGGGGGGGTGTAAGGCAGGCTGATTGCAACACAAACATGACTCTGAGGACACTGGATCATCAGTATGAGTATTTATTTGCACGACATGCAAAACGTTTGGCAACTGGACAACAAAACATGTCGTCCAGTTCAGAACGTACCCCCCCCTTTTATATTTCAAAATGTTTCCTCTCTATTGAACAGGACCCAGGTGATGGTCTATACCCAGTATAACGGATGTTTATAACAGTGTTGGTTGTTTGGCTCTACGACATCAACAAGCTTTACGGCAGTTGTCTGAACCCCCTGTCGCGGACGTCCTCATTTCAAAGAGGTCTTCTCACAAAACCGACCGTCCAGACCGAACCGTTAGAACTAATATGCCACGAATATCAAAAGAGGAGACTTTCCTTTTGAAGGTGTTGGTTGTTCTGCTCTACGACACACACAAGCTTCAGGAGAGTCATCTGAAGGTAACCCAGTATTGGGCTGTAGAAATGGCAAAAAGCGCATAGGGGGTCAAATGTGCCACTAATAATGTGACCAAACATCTTATATCTCTCAGATACAGGACAGACACTTCAAAACCTTATTCCTTATGATACATTTTTGGACCCTCTGTTTCGCCATGTACTAATAAAGGTGTTATTCAATGTGTTTCTTATGGGCTTTAGCAGTAAATTCCAAATTCAACGTGTTATCAAATCATTTTTGTATATCTTTTTTTTTTTTTATACCTACAGGGATCCTAAAATTCGAAATTAAATGTCTAAATGATACATTTTATGACCATCTGAAAACAATTCCTTCTGTTGGGCGACAGGTAGCCTAGCGGTTAGAGCGTTGGGCCGGTAGCCAAACGTTTGCTCGTTCAAATACCCGAGCCGTCAAGGTGAGAAATCTGTCGATGTGTCCACGAGCAAGGCACTTAACCTCCAATTTGCTCCAGGGTCGCCGTACTACTACGGCTGCACCTATCCGGGTGTACGTGACAAAACATCCCATTTTCTTTAGCTAAGTAGACATTGTGATCTAACGACATAGACCTACAGGTGTTAATAACAGCGATTATATGACAGAGGCTTAGTATGGTGCTGTGCCTCAGTGCTAACCTGTTGCTGCCCATTGCTAATTACACCAGCTCGCCTCAGCAGGAAACGGCTCTGATTAGACGGCAGAGCTCTGGCCTGTCTGCCTCCAGGACACAAGGCACATGCTGTAGCTGCCCACATGAAAGAAAAATACTACAGTTTGATGAGGAATACTACAGTACTTACTATAGAGTTCTGTAGTAAACTATATACTGTAGAATACTATACTACACACTGTAGTTTCCCTCAATCATGTGTAGTACTTGCTATATAATGTTGCAGTATACTGTAGAATACTCTAAAGTAAAGTAAATTCTGCAGTATTATTCACAAAAAAACACTGTAGTAAATACTACAGTAATGTCCACAAAATAGACATTTTTCATGTGGGTACAGTAGCACGCACACACACACACACACACACAGGTTGCATGCACACGCAGACAGACACACACACACACACACACACAGGTATGCATGCACACGCAGACAGACACACACACACACACACACACACAGGTATGCATGCACACGCAGACAGACAGACACACACACACACACACAGGTATGCATGCACATGCAGACAGACACACACACACACAGGTATGCATGCACACGCAGACAGACACACACACGGACACATGCAGCTTGCGCAAACACTATCACGCAACTGCTCATATCAATCCCAAAGTTTGAACTCTCGCTGTGCATTGCTAATGCATCGAGGTGACAACTTCACGCAGAGGGGAAGTAGTGTTTTTCACTTCGGATAACAGCTTTTATTGAATCCACACAGAGAGAGAGAGAGAGAGAGAGAGAGAGAGAGAGAGAGAGAGAGAGAGAGAGGAGCCTCGTATTACTCCCATTTAAAGCCACTCGACTGTGAGGAGTGTTCTAACGCAGTGCCACTTAAGAAGAGAAATCCACCAGTCTTAAATAGGTCTTAAAGAGGATTCCTATTTGTTCATTCTGGAATTATAAAATCCCTGGGCTTTTAAAATTGCCCTTCTTCTTCTCTTTCTCCTTGTCGGCATTGAAACCTTCAGGGCAACGTTAGGGGAATGTTAGGGCGAACGTTAGCAGACTGTTAGGGGAGCGTTAGGTCTGCCTCCTCCTCAGTTCCTATCAGAAAAACAGACCCCTCGTTCCCTTCTCCCCCCCATCACCCCCCGATTCCACCCGTCGCCCTTCCATCTCTCATTATCCCCCATGCTACAAGACCCCACCACGGAAAAATCCATAGCCATCGATTCCCGCGCCCAGTCGCAGTCGCCACAATTATTCTTGAGGAGGAAACGCTGGCGATAAATTATGTGTGCTTTTCATCTGCTGTTCGATGGCGGTGAGCCCTCTGAGGGCCGAGGGGAGGACGGGGTTGGTGGGGGACAGGGCAGTGGCGGGTCCTTGTCAACACCAGGGGTTCCAGCAGGCTAAAGATACTGAGCACAGGGCCCCTACACACACGCAATCACAACTCGCTCACGGAGACGCACACGGAACATAACGCAGATCAGACAAAAGCATGGTCACACACAAAACGTACCCCAGATTACACACACACACACACACACACACACACACACACACACACACACACACACACACACACACACACACACACACACACACACACACACAGGTTAAAGCTCATCTCTCGTGTGGGCTTATAGAACTTTTAGTCATTTTATCACTCCAAAACTATTATTTTTTCTCATTCTTCTGGTACTCCCTCTACCCTTAACAAAATAAATCCACTTATTGCAATACTTATTAAAGTACTTTGAAGTGTGTGTGTGTTTTTGAATCACATACACTGCTACTGTTTATATCCATCCTGTTGCCTAGTCACTCTATTCCTAGTTACATGTACTGCAGATAGTACCTCGTACCCCCGCACATCGATCCTGATGCCCCCGTGTATACAGCCAAGTTATCGTTACTCACGGTGCATTTATGACTTTTACTATTATGTGTTATTACTCGTTTCTCTATTTTCTCCAGCTCTACACTTTTGGGAAGGGCCCGTCCGGATCTCATTTTTAAGCTACACCTGTTGTTTACGAAGCATTTGATAAATAACATTTGATTTGATATATGTGTGTCTGGGCGCCCGATGCCTATATCTGTGTTTTAAAGAACCCCGGAGGAGTCTGCATGCAGCTATAATTGCCTCCCTCATTAGTTATGTTTTAGCAGGGTTGCGGTTGGGAGGGCAATTCATTTTACCGCTTAATTTTCCGACACAGAATCCGCCCGCTGTATTGATGTGGCTCGCCATTTTGTGCCTCATTTCTCAGGGAAATTAATTGACATAGTGCGAAGATATATCAGCATATCGCCAGATTAAGCGACAAACTGAGGCAATGAGGAAATCAATTGTGGCCCTGTCGCGGCAAACGGCACTGCCGGGGTCCCTCTGCGGAAGAGCTGGGGAAAAAGGCTGGGGCGGGTTGGGACACGTTTGATTTATTTATTTATTTGAGTCGCTCATTCATCAGCCGTTACAAATGACCCTGGCGGCTGACGCTACCTCCCCTCCTCCTAACACCCCCCCCACATCCTCCTCCTCTTCCTCAGACATTGGGGGTGTGAGGGGAGTGATTAACATAGAAAACACACAAATCAGCCCCAGAACAATGAATACAGTTAGAGACATGACTGCAGGCCCAGGAGTTGTTCACACACAGAGGAAAAATAGGACGTCCCTCACTATGACTGCTTCTGCCACAGTCACAGTCAAAGGAATGGTAGCAGCACACGTGTGTTTTTATAGAGATTCATTCTCTCGTCACAACGAACATATTCAAATGCCACGGGACTGAGAACATACACTACTTAAAGACAGAATTCCATTTCATGATTAGTGCTGTAGCACATCACATAGCGTAGGGGCCAACATATTCAAACACCTTAATTGTTGCGCTACATTATCTTGGGCGCTACATTATCTTGGGTATCTCTGCTGACACCACACTCAAACGTCGTCCCACGCTACTTTCCTCAACACCCCCTACCAGTGGTCCGATCTATTCTCTTCCCGCCCGCTACACACACAACCCAGACCCAGGCACGTAACAAAGATCTCCCCAATTACTTACAACCACATGTCACCTGTGAGTGATTAGTTCAACTTTTAGTTTCCTACTTATTTTATTAGTATTGCAGCTGACCCTTGTGAAGGAGCCCATTTATAACGTCCAAACAGTTCACACACGCCGATCATATTTTAGAGTGTGTCAACTCGCCAGTGTGCTGGAATGGGATTGCAATGATACGGTAACGTCTGCCTCTGTCCCCCCATCCCATCCCTGTCTGCCCATTAATAGAAGTGTTGCATCATGGAGCTGTGAATTGAGTTAGCATTCTGGGTGTCACTAATCAGGGCCATGAGTCTCTCTCAGTCGTCTCCCTCTCTCTGTCGTCTTTCTCTCTCTGTCGTCTCTCTCTCTCTGTCGTCTCTCTCTCTCTCTGTCGTCTCTCTCTCTCTCTGTCGTCTCTCTCTCTCTCTGTCGTCTCTCTCTCTCTCTGTCGTCTCTCTCTCTCTCTGTCGTCTCTCTCTCTCTCTGTCGTCTCTCTCTCTCTCTGTCGTCTCTCTCTCTCTCTGTCGTCTCTCTCTCTCTGTCGTCTCTCTCTCTCTGTCGTCTCTCTCTCTCTCTGTCGTCTCTCTCTCTCTCTCTGTCGTCTCTCTCTCTCTGTCGTCTCTCTCTCTCTGTCGTCTCTCTCTCTCTCTGTCGTCTCTCTCTCTCTCTGTCGTCTCTCTCTCTCTCTGTCGTCTCTCTCTCTCTGTCGTCTCTCTCTCTCTCTGTCGTCTCTCTCTCTCTCTGTCGTCTCTCTCTCTCTCTGTCGTCTCTCTCTCTCTCTGTCGTCTCTCTCTCTGTCGTCTCTCTCTTTCTCTGTTATATATTTCTCTGTCGTCTCTCTCTCTTCTCTCTGTCGTCTCTCTGTCGCCTCTCTCTCTGTCATCTTTCTCTCATTCGTCTCTCTCTTTCAGTCTGTTATATATTTCTCTGTCGTCTCTCTCTCTTTCTCTCTGTCTCTCTCTGTCGTCTCTCTTTCTCTGTCATCTTTCTCTCATTCGTCTCTCTCTCTCAGTTGTCTCTCTCTCTGTCGTCTCTCTCTCTCTCTCTCTCTCTCTCTCTCTCTGTCGTGTCTCTCTTTCTCTGTCGTCTCTCTCTCTGTCTCTCTCTCTCTCTCTCTCTCTCTGTCGTCTCTCTCTCTCTCTGTCGTCTCTCTCTCTCTGTCGTCGTCTCTTCTCTCTCTGTCGTCTCTCTCTCTCTCTGTCGTCTCTCTCTCTCTCTGTCGTCTCTCTCTCTCTCTCTCTCTCTCTCTCTCTGTCGTCTCTCTCTGTCGTCTCTCTCTGTCGTCTCGCTCTCTCTGTCGTCTCTCTCCCTGCCCGCCTGCCAATCTCTTTCTCTGCCTCTCTCCTCTCTCCCCCTCCCTCTTCCCCTACCCTCCCTGTCGCAGCAAGTGACACCTAGGTGCTTGGAGCAGAGTGACGGTCGGGACCCAGCTGACGGCGGTTCTCGGGGAAACAAATGAAAATAAAAAGGTCTAATTATGTTGGCGGCGCTTTGCCACTGTGAGAGGGGCCCGCGTGACGGATGGACTGTTCTCCTGCTGGCGCTCACTCAGTCTGTCATACCGAGACCAGGCCCCCCCGCCTGCCGCCCTGACGTCCGCTAGCTTTTGTCATTGACTTAAAAGGGAGTCAAGGAGCAGGTTGACTGACGGACTGACACCTAAGGCAAACAGTCTGGCCACACCAAACAGGCACTTTGTTCATTTCTGACTGATTCTTCCTCTCGGTACATGTCTGTACTGTAGGTAGGTATCCTGAAGGTGTCTCACCTGTATGGACATGTAGTCATTAACTGAAGGTATCGGTTTGTGTGTCTAGGTGACATGAGGTTTGTACACTAGGCAATCACAGGTGTGTATATGAGGTGTGTGTGGGTGTCTAGGTGACATGAGGTTTGTACACTAGACAATCACAGGTGTGTATACAAGGTGTGTGTGGGTGTCTAGGTGACATGAGGTGTGTACACTAGACAATCACAGGTGTGTATACGAGGTGTGTGTGGGTGTCTAGCTGACATGAGGTGTGTACACTAGACAATCACAGGTGTGTATACGAGGTGTGTGTGGGTGTCTAGGTGACATGAGGTGTGTACACTAGACAATCACAGGTGTGTATACGAGGTGTGTGTGGGTGTCTAGGTGACATGAGGTGTGTGTGCAGCACAGTAAACAACGTGTGCGGGTGTTGCAGCTCACCCGTGTGTGTCCTGTAGTGGTCTTTCATGGCAGACAGGGTGAGGAAGGCGTAGTGGCAGGCGGGCCAGGCACACTTATGGGGCTTGTCCCCCGTATGCAGCTTCATGTGGTTGTTCAAAGCCCACTTCTCACTGAACGACCGGTCGCACAGATCACACTCAAACTTCCTGAGGGAGGGAGGGAGGGAGGGAGGGAGGGAGGGAGGGAGGGAGGGAGGGAGGGAGGGAGGGGGAGGGAGGGAGGGAGGGAGGGAGGGAGGGAGGGAGGGAGGGAAAAGAAGAGAGTTATTTAGTCACAAAGCTGAGGTAAAAGGTAGAAACCCAAGTCTCTAAGGTAGGGAAGGGAGGATGTAGGAGAACACACACACACACAGATTGCTGGGGCCCCTGGCGTGTCATGTCTGTATAAGCAGGCATTGATTTTTCTGTCCAGGCCTGCCACCTCCACCATTTATTCTCTGCTTTGCGCCAGGGCCCAGAGGACTGGAGAAATTCTGTTACAGTCCAAACACACACATATGCGCACACACACACACACACACACACACACACACACACACACACACACACACACACACACACACACACACACACACACACACACACACACACACACACACACACACACACACACAACAGGCCAGTGGGGAGAATAGAGTTGCCCTGTACAGGGGTCTCCCACCACTTAGTCCGGGCCAGCAGGAATACTGTAGGCTAAATGAAAAGCTGAAGCACACTTTACCTCAGGTAGCCTAGTGGTTAGAGCATTGGACTAGTAACCGAAAGGTTGCAAGATCGAATCCCCGAGCTGACAAGGTACAAATCTGTCATTCTGCCCCTGAACAAGGCAGGTAACCCACTGTTCCTAGGCCATCATTGAAAATAAGAATTTGTTCTTAACTGACTTGCCTAGTTAAATAAAGATATTTTAAAAAATATATTCCTCATATTTCTTCATGCCCATCTCTTCAAACCCTGTTTCCCTTTCTCACTAACCATCTCTTCCTCCACCCTGTTTCCCTTTCTCACTAACCATCTCTTCCTCCACCCTGTTTCCCTTTCTCACTAACCATCTCTTCCTCCACCCTGTTTCCCTTTCTCACTAACCATCTCTTCCTCCACCCTGTTTCCCTTTCTCACTAACCATCTCTTCCTCCACCCAGTCTTTGTGCGATGATATGAAACACCATTGATTGTAAAGATCTCTTCTCCACAGAGGCTAACAATACATTACATAGGACTAGATACTTCCAGTTTAGAGTTGGGTGCTCAGTCCCAGATTCATAGCATTTTTATTAAGCTACAAGCAACGCGCATTAGTGAAAACAATAAAATACCCCGCGGTCAAATTCATCTTTAGGCCGGCACTATAATTTTGCCGAGCCGGAGAATGAAAAATGTGTGAAGTCATAAACAAGTGTAGTCAGATTCTTCGGGAGCGTTTGTCTTGTGCCGAGACTCGTGAGAGCGTGTTATTTTAGGGAGGAGGGCGTCTTTAAGGTC